>NC_072766.1:33024805-33261934 GCF_022539595.1 Amphiprion ocellaris | reverse complement strand
TATATTGTACAAATAACAAGTCAAAGGAAAGAGACATACATTGTAGAATTGTAGTAATTGTGGGCTGACTGATTTACTGATTTACGGTAATAAATACATTTAAAAATGGCGCTACTTTGGCTCTGAACCTTTATCTACCTGTGGTCGCTCTGTCTTCTGGAGTGATTTGATTGGTTATACATCACGAATAAAACTCCTTTAACTTAACATCTGTAAACAAAACAAAAACGTATCAACAAAGTTTTCTGTTAAAGTTTGTGTTCTTGTACATCTAACTCCAAGATTTTAAATACTTTCATTTACTGCAAATGAATATACTCCAAATGTCTCACTAATAATCATTATCAGCCTTAAAAACCCACAAAACACCCCTTTATACTCGACCACACTTAGTACAGTCCGGTTCCCCCTTCTATAAATCTGCTTGGAATCTTCCACTTCCTGTTTGTCAAAGTGGCCTTCTACCTGGACAGGTTTTGTTGGAGCTCATGCAACAAACATTTTGGGTAACTGCACTTTAATATGGATGGATGACACTGAATTAGAGTCTGTTTTAATGAGACTGAGTTAAGATGTGTAGCTCTGTCATTAAATAGGAAATTATTTCTCAGAATTCACAGAGAAAAGTCTGAAATGTTTGCTAGGTTAGCGTCCCACATGTTCTTTGGCTCAGCTAAAGCTAACTCTCTCCAACTTCTGGATCTCTTGAGTTGCTTGTTGTTAAAATATCTTGCTATAGGTGCTGAAGCTCAGAAAGTCTGAGATGTTTGTTCAGAATAAGCTCATTTTCAAGTCTTATCTGAACTGTCCTCTTTTGTTTGAACTTTCCCTAAATTTAGGAGTTAATGACAGAGCAGCACATCCAGACTCAGTCTCATTTATGTAGAGATTAAACTTCAGTGTCATTCATTGATGTTAAAGTGCAGTTTTTCAAATGTTTGTTGCACATGCTCCCGACCAAACCAGTCCAGGTGGAAGACGATGTGAAGAGAAAAGTCCAGAGGATGAATATCACACATTTACGTTGGAAATAAATGTCCTTTAATTAGACATTGTCATGCAAAAGTTGGATTTCCCTTTAATGATGTTCAAATCCTTGTTGAGTATTTTGTTGATGTTGGTTTCTAAATGTTTTTTGATAGTCAGCCCCAAAGATTAAAACCTTTTACGTCTCTCACACTGCAACAATTCACACATTATCAACTATCTTTCTGACTAAACTAAGATAAAAAGTGAAAAACTGCCTATTTCCTGCATCATGAATGTAAATCTTTTTGTTTTTTATGACAGTAAACTGAATATATTTGGGTTTGACATTTTATAAACCAAAACAAGAAATGAATTACTGGAGAAAACAATCAACAGATTAATGGACAAAGAAAATGTGTTTTTCAACATATATGGCTGAATCACTCCAACATTACAAGATACATACAATTTAAATTCAATTTTACTTATATAATGCCAATTACAGGTCAAATTGTCTCAAGACGCTTTATTTTTATATTTTTTTGTCATATTTAAAATATGACAAAGTAAGAAATTTAAACCTCTTGACTAATCCAATTTATTATTTGGTTTTTAAGAGACTAATCGACAATTAAAATAACTTTCTTCACTAAAACCAATAAACATGAGGTTAAATAGAAGGAACAGTTTTAAATACTGCAGTCCCATGATGACAAGAATAAAGTTTGTCAAGAAAAACTAAATCTGCTGGTGGATTCCATTACAGTCCTAATAAATGATAATAAAGTGTGATACTAAAGGTTTGTGGTGCTAAAAATGTCAACGTAAAGATATCAAGTTGAACATCTGGATGGAGGTTGATAAAAATTGACCTCCCTTCATTTCTCTGGAGTCGACTCCATGGATTTTATGGATGGTGGTTAAAGACCTGCTCTTCTAGTCGTCTTCCTTCTAGTTGCTGTAAAAAGTCAGTCCATCCTGGCCGACTTCAACACCTCTTCATGACAGCTTGTTCTGCCTCCGACCTGGTGGAAACTCCAGAAACTCGGGAAAACCTGTGGCGACTCGAAGAACTCGTGGAGACTCGAAGAACTCGTCGGGCGGGGGAAGGTGTGGTGGGTGGTGGGGGGAGGTGGGGGAGTAGAGGGGGGAGGCCGCCACCTACCTCCCCGCCTACTCTCCGCCCTGACTCCACCCAGACTCCGCCTTGGTTCCACCCATGTGGTCACTTCAGAAACTACGATGCCAAAGGGACGACGAAATTATGTTATTTTATCTGATCTGTAGCTCAGTGAGTTAAGGATTTGCCTATGGAGCTGCAGGTCGCTGGTTCAAGACCAGACACTTCTTAAATTTTCTCAAAATCCTGACAAAGACAAAGAAAGAAAAAGGCCACTGGTGGGTCTTGAACCTGCGACCTTCCAGTCACTAGTCCATCTTCTTATCCCCTGAGCTATCTGCTCAGATACTAATTCTTCTTTTTTTTGCGCATTTATCATCTATTTTTTTTCGTTTTCGAGTTTTTTTTAACCCGAGTCTCGACTCGACCGTTTTTCTCAGTGGGTTGGACTTCAGCCTTTGTGCTGGAGGGTTGAACCCTCAGTTCCAAGACTTTCCAAAGCCTCCACACCTCCCGAGTCCTCAGGACCTGAGCTTTCACACAGTCTGAGGGCTGAAATTTTCTAAGTCCCACAGTAGTTCTCTGTTAGATTTAACTTTCAGACAGTCCAAGGACTGATATCTTCTAAGTTCCTGAGTAGTTCTCTGTTAGTTTGAACCTTCAGACAGTCCGAGGACTGATATCTTCTAAGTTCCTGAGTAGTTCTCTGTTAGTTTGAACCTTTAGACAGTCTGAGGACTGATATCTTCTAAGTTCCTGAGTAGTTTTCTGTTAGTTTGAACCTTTAGACAGTCTGAGGACTGAAATTTTAAAAGTTTCTCAGTACTTCTCTGTTAGTTTGAACTTTCTGGTTAACAGAAGCCTTAAAACTTGTGACCATTAGTCTTGATTTCACATTTAGACCATCCATCTGAGTTCTTCTCAGACCTTCACCTGTGGGTTTTTTAGAAATCCTCAACAAACTTTGATTCTCTTCACTGAACAGTAAAGTTTATGGAGATCAGAAGGTAACATTAGTTTGATAAATGCCTTCAACTACTAGTAGACTTTATCTGGAAAGCAGTTTTCTGAAATGAGTTCTTAGTAAATCTATCCACAATCAAACCAAGAACATAGAAAGAGGAAATGTTTGAAGAAACAACTTGATGTTTTCATTTCAGACTAGAAAATGCTTAAGACCTTTATCTGTTTTTACTCTTTTTCATCCTTTTATTGTTTCTTCTGTTTAATTTGGTCTTCTAAAGTTTAACTGGTGTCTTTTCAAATGTTTTGTCTTTAGTTTGATTCTTCTTAAATGTTTAGTTTTGCTCTTTTCTCACCTTTTATTCTTTTCTAAGGTCTGATTTGATTTTGAAATGTTTAGTCTTTTTAATGTTTGTTGTTTTTTCAAATGTTTTATCGGCTTGTTTGAAAAATTTCGATTAAATCTTTGTTAAGGTTTTTCTTTTTCAATGTTTTAACAACTTGTAATGTTTAATTTTCTTTTTAAATGCTTCATTGTATTTTCTGTTTAATTCTTAAAGTTTTGTCTTTAAGATTTAATTTTCTAATTAAACATTTAATGTTTTAATAAAATGTTTTGTCTTTTTAAAGGTTTAATAATCTAAACGTTTTGTGTTTTTTAAATGTTTAATATTCTTGTTTAATTGGATTTTTTAAATGTTTAATTATCTAAAATATTTCATCTTTAATGTTTCATATTTTGTTTAATTTCATAATTATGTTTTGTATCTTCTGTTTACTTAATTAAATATTTTGTCTGTTTAATATAATTTAATTGTATTTAATGTTTAATTTTCTTTTTAAAAGTTTTGTTGTATTAAATGTTTTTCTTTGATTTAATTGCTTTTTTTATATGTAGTTTCTTTCATCTTTTTTTCTGTCAAGATTTTAACCTCAACCTTAGAAATGAAACAAACCCTTAAATCACAATGAAAATACTTCTGTTGTCACAATCATGAGTTAATCAATTATTCAGTTTATCAATTCAACTTTATTTGTTTAGCACCTTTTACACAGATGACAAAACTAAACAAGCAAAGAGAAAAAAAAAACTATGCTAAAACTATGATTAAAACTCAAAAACATTAAAAAAAATTTTACATGGTAATAAAATATGTTGTGTCCAGGGGATGGAGGGAGTTTATTGAAGTCTTCTTGGGCTCACATGGGAAATCATTTAAAATATAAACTTGATATTCAGTCTAAGGAAACTGCAGAGCGACAGAAGAACCAACAATATCTCCTGTTTTCTCCTTTAATGAGTCGACTCTTCTTGTGCTTTCAGACCAAAGAACTACAGACTCTTCACAACCTGCTCAAACTCTTGGTACAGGACCTCACCACACGGGTCAGGAAGGTTTCTGTCTCATTTCTACTCTGAAGCTCACCTTCTCAAACTGCTGACAAATGTTTCTGCTGCTCTAAAGTCTGCTCTCCAGAACTTCCTAAAAACTCTCAAAGTCTCTTCTGCTGCAGGTTGCTTTGTAGAACTGTTACAGAAAACCTCACTCAACCACATGGAGGGGCCTCAAGATAGTCGTCCAAATGAAACCATACAAAACCCAAACTAGCACAACCCAAACGCTAAAGTCTCCTGCAGCCTACCAGAGAAGCTCTGAGAACAGAGAATCAGGACAGGAACTCTTACCTTCTGGACAACCAACGTTGGTTCTCAAACAAGAATACAGAATGTGTCTGACCAAAAACCTCTAAAGACTCACTACAGCCAAGATAAAGACACAACTCAGCTGCACCAAATCCACTAATCACTGCAAACATTAGCACCATGTGCTAACTGTGGCTAAAGAACCACATTTATCAAGACAACTATCCAGTACAATGTCCTAAAACACACCAAGAAACACATTAAAGACAATTTTACTGCTGGAAGCTGCAAGCCAACGCCTAAAGAACAAACTAAAGCACTGGAGCCAAACCCGGTTCTGTGGTGAAGGAAGCAGAGGAAATGTTTGTCTGCAGCTAAATAAAGCAGGAAGACAGTGAGCTGCTCAGGTGTTCCTGATAACACCAAGCAGCCACCTGGACAGCCAATAGGAACACAGCTTACTGGAAGTCCAGAGGGTTGGGTTAGTGAAGGAAATTTAGTTTAAAGTTGAGGCAGAAAGTTAACAAAGAAAGTTGAAAACCACCTTCTGATACCTGAAATCTCTGAGTTTTCACACAAAGAACGCCTGAACATGTCAAACTGGTTCCATAGTAGAACCATCATTGTAAAAACGTCATAGTATGGTGTGTTGCTCAAAAAACATTAGGACCCGGCTGTCTAGGGCCGCCCAGGAGCAACACAAAAACAGGACAAACGCTGGTTTCCAGGGGGTTAGGAGGATATTTATTTGAAAGAGTAAGTTGACAACACAACATGTGAGCAGAAAAATCACAAAGTCTGTCTTTAGTTCAGCTGAAAATATTAGTTTTTGTCTTTTTTATTGACCAAACTTTTCAGGAAGTAGATGAAGAATAATTAAAACTCTCATGTAGAAGTCCATCTTATTTTGGATCCTTGTGGAGAGTTTAATCTTAGAGTTTGTACAGCTGTTGAGTTTTTAGAGTGACATGGATTGTTTTGACATTTAATTACCGAGTCCTGAAATAAAATTACAGTTGTGGATTTCTGTCATTTAGTCTGGACTAAACAAATAACAGCAGCATAAATCTCAAACATCATTATGAGGAGTCTGGATTGAGGTTTCTCACTTGATAATGATCAAAACATGAAATTTAGGTTGGTTTAAAGGAATATTCCACTTTAAATCTTTGAATGTTAACCTAAAGGTTGGTTTCAGGAAGTATTCCACCTACAAGGTCCTCAAACATCCACCTTAAAGGAACATTCCACCAAAAATCCTTGGACATGCACCTAAAATGTTGCTTTAACCGAGTATTCCATCCGAAATCCTCAAAGAGACCTGAGGGGCTGGTTAAACAAAAAATCCTTCAATGTAGACCAAAAAAGTTAGTATGGAGGAATATTCCACCTGAAATGTAGACCTGAGAAGTTGGTTTGGAAGAATATACCATCCTAAACATCCTTACATGTAGACTAAAAGACGGCTTGGAAGAAAATTCCACCTAAAATCCTCCAATGTAGACCTAAAAGGTGAGTTTAACAGTATATTCTACCTAAAATTCCCTACTGTACACCTTGGAGGTTGGTCTGATGGTATATTCCACCCAACATCCTTGAACATAAACTTAAAAAGTTCGTTCAAAGGAATATTCCACCTAAAATCCTTCAATGTAGACCATAAAATCTTGGTGTAAAGGAGTATTCCACCTTAAATGTAGACCTAAAGGATGGGTTGGAGTAATATTCTACTCTAAAATCTTCCAATGTAGACCTAAAAGGTTGATCTGATGGTATATTCTACCCAACATCCTGGAACATTTACCTAAAAGGTTGGTTTAATGGTATATTCCCAGAAGAACCCTTGAACATTGGGCTTAATGGTATATTCCACCCAAAATACTTGTACATATACCAAGAAGCCAGTGTAAAGGAAATGTAGACCTAAACTGATCGTTTAAAGGAATATTTAAATGATTACTTTCATTATTTAATAATCTGTTATCAGTCAGAACCCTGGCAAACTTATTTTCATCAGTTTTTTAGTGGAAGTCACAAATAAAGGAGCTCTTGGTTTTTCCCGGTGTTGGTGAGTCAAAAGCTGCTGTTTCAACACAGAACGTTCACATCCATCCACAAACCTCTCAGCACTCAAACATCCACAGACAGGAGGCCGGCTGGGCCGAGGCTCGGTGGCGTCCTCAGACCCACGAGTCGGGGAGTCGCTGAACTTGTTGGTCCGGTTTGAAGGCCTCCGTGTGGTCCAGTAGAAGTCCATGTAGTCGGTGTTGGCTTTGAACCACAGCGACTGGCTGCCATCAGGTGGACCGGCTCATCCTCATAGGGCTCCTCCTGTAGCCTTGAGGGGACCTCAGGAACATTCAGTAGCTGTTGGAGCTCTTCCTGTCAGGCTCGTGGTAGAACGGCTCTGAAGAATCTTGTACTTGTCTTATCTGGAACAATCTAACAGCCTAAACTGTTAACAGTGGTGTAAAGAAGCAAACACACAAACATAGATTAGATTTATTTTAGAAAACAAATCAGCTTAGAGTCATTTGTTCACACATGTGGCTGATTAGGAGGCCGTCCAATCAGATTCGAGGTCTTCACTCTGTCGGTTGTTTGTTCGGTGAGACTCTTGGACCTCCATCAGCTGACGTGGATGTTTGATGGTCTTCCTCTCTAGTGCCAGATGATTCATCCATGAATTCAGCAGCTACAGACTGAAATGAAGCTCATGCTGCCGTTATTGAATTCCTGTTCCAGATCAAATGTTCAGAGCTCACCTTGAATGCAGCCATCTGCTGTCTGACAGTTTTTCTCATTGTAGTCTTCAATAAAGTCTTTTTCCTCATGTAAGGATGTGGTGAGACTCTTTCTCAGTCGCTGCAGACGTCCCTCATTGTGCATCTCCAGAGAAGAAACAGAAAAACTGGTCACTGCTTCAGCATCACAAACGCTCTCCAGCATTGAGAGTGTTTTAGGAATTCATTCATTGTGTTGTGAACTTTGAAGGAGCAGAAACTTTACAGCTGCCAAAGATATGAGCTCCAATTCTGGATGTTTTAGGAAATGAAGTTCATGAAATGAACACTTGATTTTTGCTGATAACTCTCATTAAATTACTGAAGAAATCTAACATAAAAACCTGTAAACTCTCAGGCAGCTTTTGTTCAAGTTTGGCTATAATTCTATCATCATGTTCTGGAACCAGGACTCTGCAGAAGTTCCTTCAATCAGATACTTGTGTGTTTCTATTTAAGGCCTCAGGTTTGAACATACAGCAGAGGATTAGAAAGGAGTGATTTTAATGTTTAAATCAGTCCAGTAAATGTTCGGCATGAAAATTATTAAAAAGTTTGATTTCAGATAGATTTGCGTCAAATAATATTGTATAGTCTCACTTAAATATATCCAAATGAGTTCAGTGTATTTACATTTTATTGAATATTTGATTTCTTCATCTCAATACTGTAGGGTCTGACCCTAAATATTATAATAATGATGTCTATTTAAATAATATTTTAGTGTAGAGTCATAAACTTTAATCAGCTAAACTTACATAATAAATATCACTGTACAATCTTAACCTGAACATTCATATTATTGAGGTCAATTTACATAAATCATGATATTCTAGAGTCTTAACTGGAATATTTCTAACATTAATCTTTTTGTATTGTGCTGATAAACAACAATAACCCGACTTGCAGATAATATTTGTTGTCTGTGATTGTGAGACTAAATTCCTCCACATTCTGGAACTGGACTGCATTTCCCAAAATGGAAACATGGACAGAATTTAACACTCATGTATCCATGGCAACGCTAACGTTTCTGCTTCTTACCAAAGTTCACAACACAAGTAAAGATTTTAATGTAAAACTTCAGGGATGACTGCTAACCATAAGTATTCTGATCAATACTTCATGATCAATATCAGGACAGATGTTACAACTCCAGCTGTTGCATTAGACTGCAGTTGTTCAGAGAAATTAAAACATCACATTCCTCATAAAAACTAGATGGGACTTTTATTAAATTAAGTGTTGGTGAATAAACAGTGTAAAAAGTGTAAAGCAGCTCCATTAAATCAGGAGATGTGAGACTTCCACAGCATGGATCACCATCTGCTGTGTTGATTCATAGCTGAATGTCAGAATGAACTGAGATAGAAAAGCTGCTTTGAGCTGCAACATTACGGTCTGACAATCCAACACCATCACAGTTTTCATCTGGTTGTTTTGCTCCAACATGCTGTGAAGTTCAGGTTTTACCTGAATCAATACAGAGATTCTATTTCCAGCCAAGACTGAAATAAAAATTAGAATGTCATGAGGTTATTAATGCAACTAAATCCTTACAGATGGAAGGATTTACTTCTAAGTTCTAATTCAAGTTTCAGTTGGAGCACATTGCATTCACAAAGAAAAACAGCGAAACCTTCATAGCAACATTTAATAAACCTAAAGCTTCCCTGTTAGCACATTGGTGGAGTTTGTTACTGAGCATCTGAACCTTAAATCCAGTGAGACGACCATCTTCAGTCGAGGCCAGTCAGAGAACTTCAAGACCTTCCATCAGCTGGACCAGATGTGGCATCATCTCCCTCTGAACATCTGGATGACAGGAGAAAAGACAGAAATCAAACACAGATCACAGAAATACAATTTATTCACTTTCATCATTTTATAAAAGTAGCATGAACTTTATTAAAACTTGACATCAGTAATGAAAGTAAATGTTTTTATCTCATGTTGAACTAAATGTAAAGTAAATTTTAATGACAGTTTATCCTGAGAGGAGTGAGAATGGAGCTTTTCTTTCCTTTTTAGAATATTCCCTCAAAATTTTCTGTTTATTATTGGCTTTAGAAGCATTTTTCTTTACTTATTTATTTTTAGATACCTCAGACTGATACACTTTGCGGGTTTGCAGATAATTTCATGTACAATGACAATAAAGATCTTCCATCTGTCATCACTGGAAACGTGAGGTCTCTCCTAAATAAGACGGATGAGCTAGCCGCGCTAAAGCTTGTTTTATGCTTGCCGCGTCCGCGAGGTCCGTGCGGAAAAATTGCGCCATTTTTGCACCCACGCCCCCTTGTGCGGCCTTTCCGTACGGTAAATTTCTGCTCCACGCACCTCCATATTTTTCTAACCAACGTGGACGGAGCCGCGCGGAAAAACATGGCGGAGGGCCAGGACCTACTCGTAGCTGAAGTCTACAAATACGTGCACTTATACGATTCATCACAGAGATAACCGTGGTAACCGGGTTATGAAGTATTCATGGCGTAAAATTAAAAGTAACTGCTGAAATGCTTTTATTCGGTAAAATGACATGTTTTAATTGGTGTATGGCAAACTTCTTCTTCTCTAGTTTAGTACCAGAGTAGACAAGGTAGACGTGTGTTTGAGATACACTGCCCCCTGCAGTTTGGAAGCAGACTTCTTCTTCTCTAGTTTATTACTGGAGTAGACCAGGTAGATGTGTAGACATTTATATCAAGGAGCAGCGGTGTACCAGGGACATTGAGCTGCTAGCTGTTAGCATCCGGCCGTACTACCTGCCGAGGGAGTTTTCACATGTTACTGCAGTAACGGTGTACATCCATCCCTCGGCCAACTGTGAGCTCCTCCACAGTGTGGTTTCACGGTTACAGACAACGCATCCTCAAGCCTTCTTCCTCATCACCGGGGATTTTAACCATGCTTCCCTGGCTGCCACTCTCCCCACCTTCCATCAGTTCGTGGACTGCCCCACCAGGGACAACAAAACTCTGGATCTGCTCTATACAAACACAGCAGATGCCTACAGTTGCTCCCCCCTCCCCCTGCTTGGCCGCTCAGACCACAACCTGGTCCATCTGCTCCCTGCTTACACACCTTTGGTGAAAAAACAACCCCCAACCAAAAAGTGTGTGAAGCAGTGGTCTGAGGAGGCCAGTGAGGCACTCCAAGACTGTTTTACCACCACAGACTGGGAGGTGCTCTGTGGGCTGCATGGACAGGACATTGACAGCTTAACGGACTGCATCACAGAATACATAAACTTCTGTGTAGAAACCATCGTACCCACTAGGAGGGTACGGTGTTTCTCAAACAATAAGCCATGGGTGACTCCTGAGCTGAGAGCCTTGCTGCTGGAGAAAAGGAGGGCCTTTAAGTCTGGTGACAGTGAAGATCTGAGCAGGGTACAGAGGGACTTTAAGAGAAAGATCAGGGAGTGCAAGGCCAGCTACAGGAGGAAAATGGAGGATCAGCTGCAGAACAACAACACAAGAGAGGTCTGGAGAGGACTCCAGACCATATCAGGGCAGGGCAAGGGCAAAAAGGGGGAGTCTGAACCTGGGGACTGAGTGTCTGATGTGGTGGTCTGCAGCACAGGAGCCCCTCAGGGTACAGTACTCTCACCTTTCCTCTTCACCCTCTACACATCAGACTTCCGCTACTCCACAGACAGTTGTCATCTCCAGAAGTTCTCTGATAACACTGCCATCATAGGATGCACGTCAGAGGGGAACGACTGTGAGAACAGGAAGGTCATCATGGACTTTGTCTACTGGTGTGAGCAGAACCACCTCCAAATGAACGCCAGCAAGACAAAGGAGATGGTGATCGATTCCCACAGGAAACCTTCAAACACTCCACCACTGAACATCCAGGGACTTGACATTGAGAGAGTGAGGACCTACAAGTACCTGGGTGTTCACCTAAATAACAAACTGGACTGGACAGATAACAGTGACTCTCTGTATAAGAAGGGTCAGTGTCGTCTATACCTGCTGAGGAGACTCGCATCATTTGGTGTGAGCAGGACACTGCTGAGGACCTTTTATGACACTGTGATGGCATCCATGGTCTTCTATGCAGTGGTGTGCTGGGGAGGAGGATGCTCTGAGCGTGATAAGAACAGACTCAACAGACTGATTAAAAGAGCAGCTCAGTCTGTGGCTGATCCCTGGACTCCATGGAGGTGGTGGGAGAGAGGAGGGCTCTGGCCAAACTGTCTTCTATCATCAGAAACACCTCCCACCCTCTGCATCAGACTGTGAACTCCTTAAGAAGCGCCTTCAGCAACAGACTGGTTCACCCTAGGTGTAAGAAGGAACGTTTCTGCAGGTCGTTTATTCCAGCATCTGCTAGATTGTACAATGCCACACTATAAACTCCACCGTGTACTGTTTACTGCTGCACTTTTTTTTCTTCCCCCATTTTAGACACGCATCCTCCTACTTATGTGCAATAACTGATACCTCATCAGTGCAATAACCGATACCTCATCCTCTTGTATATAATCTTCTACATATTTAAGAAGAAGAAAAAAAATCATCTGTATATAATGTTTTTTCTGCAACTTGTGCACTGTGTTTCTTTTTCTTATCTATTCCTGAACTGCCTGTATACTTTTTCTTTGGAGCTGCTGTAACGGTGAACTTTCCCCACTGTGGGATCAATAAAGTTTATCCTTATCCTTATTATAACATATTGCTAAAAAAAGAACTGCAAACCTTCCCAACCACCTCTCAGGCTGCAAAATTCCAACTGCAACAAAGAATTATCTGATGTAGTTCTTATTAGAATCTTTACTGATCCAGCTCTGGAATTAATAAAAATCTGTATATGGATATGATTTTCTCTGATGGGACCACTATGGAAGCCGTATTAACAATAACTATCCTTTGAAGGGAAAGATTAGATCTTCTTCAGGTGGATAAAAAAAAATGCTCTCCCTTAAAAAACAAAAAACTGCATACAATAAAGTAAATCTCTTCTGCACTGCACACATACTACACTTTTGTATAACTCTGGATGTCAGAGTGACGGCAGACAGATCCACCAATCAGCCACAACATTCTGACCACTGACAGCTGAAGAGAACAACATCCATCATCTTGTTCTAATGTAACGTTCTGCTGGGAAACCTTGACATTCATGTGGATGTTTGACATGTACCACCACCTAAACACTGCAGGACAAACAACCCCCTAGTCTCCATGGCAACAGCAGTCCTTGATGCCAGCTGCCACCCTCAGCAGGACAAACTCAAACTGCTCAGGAGTGGTCTGAGGAACACGACAGAGCTAAGCTGTTCACCTGGGTTCCACACTCCCCCCATCCAGATCTGATTGAGCATCTGTGGGATGGTCCAGGATCAGCCTGGTCTAGGTAGGACCCACCCTGCAACCCACAGGAGCCACAGAATCCACAGGACATCCCCAGAGGTTCTGATGAACCACTGGGTCAGAGGAGTTTTAGCAGCATAAAGGGACCAACACAGTATTAGTCAGGTGGTCAGAATGTTATACTGTTATATTGTCATGCTGATTATATGATCAGTAAATGTTACCATCAATTATAACGTCCACATTGATCAGGAAAAAAAAAACAACTATCAGTTCATTCAGAAACTGTGGGGTTAAACCTAAAAACACAGACCTCAACAGCAGTTTGTTTCAAAGCATAACACCAGCCGGTTTTCAATAAGAAGCTTCCAGAGCAACAATTAAATGACAGTTTTGTTCTCATTAAGTTCACAGAGTCAGAGTCAGCCAAAAATAATGTATACACACATCAGGAAAAGAAAAACTTTTATAAATATTTCATTTGTATAAGTACTTCTATACATATAGATTCCTCGTTCTAAGTTTGATCAAATCATGACAACTCTGTGTCCTGTTGTACGATGTTTTCCCAACAGATGGCGCTACCCTCATGAATGGAGCATCAACAAGTGACGTCTACAACACAACAGAAATGTCTGGAAGCCAGTGGCCACCACTTTGAGCACCTCCAGTAATTGTAGAGGCCAAAGATAACTTTTATTAATCTGGTGATGTCTGAATAAAATTGGTATTGAAATATTTATGCAAGTTTTTCTTTTCCTGATGTGTGTAAACATTATTTTGGCTGACTCTGTAGTGTCTGTAGTGATGTTGCCTAGTGACCTTCTGGCAGGTCACCAGGCAACATCTTTTTATAATAATGACAAAGATACGTGCATTCTACAGGAGTGATTTTCCTCATGTGCAGGTAAAGATGTGTGAGGAGCTTAGAGATGACAGGAGCAGGAGTCATCCTCACTAATTCAGCTTCCACCTAGAAACAGAAAGACCACAAACAAACACACGAATAACAACAAAGAGATATTTGCAATATAATCATGTGTAAATGTTAATTAATTATTGCTTGGTAGCTGCCTCAATATCTCAGCTTTTGTCTGTTATGACCACTAAATGTTATCTTTTATTGTGTGTGTGTGTATATATATATATATAATAATATATATAAATATATATATATATATATAAATATATATATATATATATATATATATATGTGTGTGTGTGTGCATGAGTGTGTGTGTGTGTGTCTTCAGTTATGGTCTTATGTTGTTCTCTACTTTTGATCTGCCAATGGGACTTGAGATGGAAATTAGCCGTATGGCTACAATCTCTCGTATTTACATGGAAATGTACATTAATACAAATTGTCCCATTTTAAAAATAAATAAATGAATGAATGAATAATAGACTCTCAAACGTTCAACCTCACAGCCTCAAAATATGTTTGGGAAGTGTTGTGTTCCTAAATTCTGCTAAAAGCATTGACAGACATTCTCTTACAAGGTTGTGTAAAAAGCAGCCTGTCCTCTGAGCTACTGAGAAATCTTCCTGAACAAAGTTTCTACGTGTAAATTGGCTCAACAAAAACTAAAGCCTGTCAGAGATAACAGGTATCACAAATTATAAACAACATTCTTTGTTAACTCAGACTTTCTGCTTCAACCTCACATAAAAAGGGGAGTTTAACTCGTCAGGTGACTGAAAATGAACGGCTTGTGCAGCTCTAGATCCAAAAGTAGGATGTTTCAACTCATATTTTACTACAAATACATGCAATAATAAATAAATACAATGGCTGGTTGTTAGTTTATTCACTATTAATGTCATTTTATATATTGGATTGAACTTGAGCAGTGGAAGAGAGAAGGAATTTAATGAAATTATAGAGATTCAGAGAGGTGATGTTGCGCAATGTTAAGGGCGGTTTAATTCAAACCAGCTGAATGTTAAACTTCAGTGCAGCTCAACGGGTTTCAGTTAACCTTAAAGTAAAATAACTTTTTTAAAAGCTAAAATACACAGCAGAGAAATACAGGTTGAGAAGGTCATTCTAATAATGAGGACAGCTGCTGCAGCAACTAACACAGGTGTTCACCGGTAAGCTAGCCACCTAGTTTAATTAGCCCGCTAGCTAACTTAGCCGCTTAGCTAGCTAACGCGTCCGGGCCAACTGCTCAAACACGACAAAACACAAATCTTCACAAGTCGCGGACTTAACGTACAACAAAACAACGCTGCTGGTTAGAAGTATTTATCTTCTTACCGTGTTTTATAGTAATGTTACGAGATGTGCCGAGGCTTCGAAGCGTGCGCTGAGTAATGGAGGGGGCGTGTCCACGAAGCGCGTATCGAGGCTTGCTTCATTTAGGGGAGGAGCCAAAAATGATGACGTTCGAAGCCTCGCAAGCCGGTCGTACCGCGTGACTGGTTCAGGAACTGGTTCGCAGGTTTGACGTACATTTGTTGGATTTTTACCTGCTGTATCTTTGCATTCAATCGGTTTGAGACTTTTTTTTATAGAACCAGCCAGAAAGAGAAGATTCTCCCCTGTCTGGGAACACTTTGACCTGATTTCTCCTAATAAAGTAGGCACATAACAAGTGAAGTGTAATATGTATAACTGTGACAACACCACGCACCGCTTGTTCTAATTTCTTTTTTTTCTGGTATTTTAAAAGGTGAAGTGTCTGTTGTGTTCCAAGGAGCTAGAGAAATATTGTCCAAAATAGAAAGAAGTCGCCTGAATCCCAGCAATATTGAAAAATTTATATTTTTGAATAAAAACAAATAAAATGTTGTCTCTACTTCTGTTTTACAGCAAAGGGCCACTAGCGGGACTCGAACCCGGGACGCTGCGTCGGGGACCATTCCCTGTACATGGGTTACCCGCTTAACCCGTTGAGCTATATGGGCGCTCATGTTCTGTCTTTTTAAGGGTTTAATAATCTGATTAAATGTTTTGCATTTTTAAAAATGTTTAACATTCTTCTTGTTTAATTGTATTTTTTAAATGTTTAATGATGGAAAATACTTTATCTGTAATTTCTAATATTTGTATTTTAAAAATTTTGTTTAATTTCATAATGACATGTATTGTATGTTGTTGAATTATCTCATTCAATATTTTGTCTGTTTAATATAATTTAATGTAATTTAATGTTTAACTCTATTAAACAGACAAAATATTGAATGAGATAATTCAACAACATACAATACATGTCATTATGAAATTAAACAAAATTTTTAAAATACAAATATTTAGAAATTACAGATAAGTATTTTCCCATCATTAAACATTTAAAAAATACAATTAAAACAGAAGAATGTTAAACATTTTTTAAAATGCAAAACATTTAATCAGATTATTAAACCCTTAAAAAGACCAAAAACATTTAATTAAAAAATTAACATGTTTAATTAGAAATTACATCTTAAAGACAATAAAACTTCAAATAGGAAATTAAACAGAAAATACAATGAAGCTTTTAAAAAGAAAACCTAAACATTAAAAGGTGGTATATGTACATATAATTTAATCTGTATTTTAATGTTTAACATATTTAAACAGATAAAATATTGAATTAGATAATTAAACAACATACAATACATGTCATTATGAAATTAAACAAAATTTTTAAAATACAAATATTAAAAATTACAGAATAAAATATTTTTACATAATTAAACATTTAAAAAATAAAATTAAACAAGAAGAATGTTAAACATTTTTAAAAATGCAAAACATTTAATTAGATTATTAAACCTTTAAAAAGACAAAACATTTAATTAAAAAATTAAATGTTTAATTAGAAAATTACATCTTAAAGACAATAAAACTTCAAATAGGAATTAAACAGAAAATACAATGAAGCATTTAAAAAGAAAACTAAACATTAAAAGGTGGTATATGTACATATAATTTAATTGTATTTAATGTTTAACTCTATTAAACAGACAAAATATTGAATTAGATAATTCAACAACATACAATACATGTCATTATGAAATTAAACAAAATTTTTAAAATACAAATATTAAAATTACAGATAAAATATTTTCCATCATTAAACATTTAAAAAATACAATTAAACAAGAAGAATGTTAAACATTTTTAAAAATGCAAAACATTTAATCAGATTATTAAACCTTTAAAAAGACAAAACATTTAATTAAAAAATTAAATGTTTAATTAGAAAATTACATCTTAAAGACAATAAAACTTCAAATAGGAATTAAACAGAAAATACAATGAAGCATTTAAAAAGAAAACTAAACATTAAAAGGTGGTATATGTACATATAATTTAATTGTATTTAATGTTTAACTCTATTAAACAGACAAAATATTGAATTAGATAATTCAACAACATACAATACATGTCATTATGAAATTAAACAAAATTTTTAAAATACAAATATTAAAAATTACAGATAAAATATTTTCCACAATTAAACATTTAAAAAATAAAAGAATATTAAACATTTTAAAAAATGCAAAACATTTAATCAGATTATTAAACCTTTAAAAAGACAAAACATTTAATTAAAAAATTAAATGTTTAATTAGAAAATTACATCTTAAATTTCTTAAATCTTTTTAATAATAAAACTTTTTAAAAGTTTTATTGTATTAATTTTTTTGTTTGATTTAATTGCTTTTTGTTATGTAGTTTATTTCTTTAATCTTCTTTTTCTGTCAAGATTTTAACCCCAACCTTAAAAATGAAATAAACCCTTAAATCACAATGAAAATACTTCTGTTGTCACAATCATGAGTTAGTCAATTATTCAGTTTATCAATTCAACTTTATTTGTTTAGCACCTTTTACACAGATGACAAAACTAAACAAGCAAAGAGAAAAAACTATGATTAAAACTCAAAAACATAAAAAAAATAAATAAATAAAACATTTAACATGGTAATAAAATATGTTGTGTCCAGGGGATGGAGGGAGTTTATTGAAGTCTTCTTGGGCTCACATGGGAAATCATTTAAAATATAAACTTGATATTCAGTCTAAGGAAACTGCAGAGCGACAGAAGAACCAACAATATCTCCTGTTTACTCCTTTATTGAGTCGACTCTTCTTGTGCTTTCAGACCAAAGAACTACAGACTCTTCACAACCTGCTCAAACTCTTGGTACAGGACCTCACCACACGGGTCAAGAAGGTTTCCTTCTCATTTCTACTCTGAAGCTCACCTTCTCCTGCTCAAACTGTTGACAAATGTTTCTGCTGCTCTAAAGTCTGCTCTCCAGAACTTCCTAAAAACTCTCAAAGTCTCTTCTGCTGCAGGTTGCTTTGTAGAACTGTTCCAGAAAACCTCACTAAACCACATGGAGGGGCCTCAAGATAGTCGTCCAAATGAAACCATACAAAAACCAAACTAGCACAACCCAAACGCTAAAGTCTCCTGCAGCCTACCAGAGAACCTCTGAGAACAGAGAATCAGGACAGGAACTCTTACCTTCTGGACAACCAACGTTGGTTCTCAAACAAGAATACAGAATGTATCTGACCAAAAACCTCTAAAGACTCACTACAGCCAAGATAAAGACACAACTCAACTGTACCAAATCCACTAATCACTGCACACATTAGCACCATGTGGGTAAAGAACCACATTTACCAAGACAACTATCCAGTACAAAGCCCTAAAACACACCAAGAAACACATTAAAGACGATTTTACTGCTGGAAGCTGCAAGCCAACGCCTAAAGAACAAACTAAAGCAATGGAACCAAACCCAGTTCACTGGTGAAGAGAAGCAGAGGAAATGTTTGTCTGCAGCTAAATAAAGCAGGAAGACACTGAGCTGCTCAGGTGTTCCTGATAACACCAAGCAGCCACCTGGACAGCCAATAGGAACACAGCTTCCTGGAAGTCCAGAGGGCTGGGTTAGTGAAGGAAATTTAGTTTAAAGTTGAAGCAGAAAGTTAACAAAGAAAGTTGAAAACCACCTTCTGATCCCTGAAATCTCTGAGTTTTCACACAAAGAACACCTGAACATGTCAAACTGGTTCCATAGTAGAACCATCATTGTAAAAATGTCATAGTATGATGTGTTGCTCAAAAAACATTAGGACCTGGCTGTCAGGGGACAAACATGTAAGAAACATGAGAACAGAGAGAACCCAACCAGTAGGTCACAGTTTATCATCCCCCAGTCATCTCCTGAAGTCCATATGGTGAGAGACATCAGTATCTGGTTGTTCATTTACCAGAGGATGCTTATAATCATGCTGATGTGGTCTGTACTCTACAGTATTTTAGTGACTCAATAAATGCCTAACTTGTTTTTTTTAAATGCTTTTTAGTTTTTAATAAACATTTAATAGCCTATATGTAATCAACAAATGGCCTTTGCCTATCTTAAGAAAAATTCACTCAGAACTCTGATATGTTAACAGTACTAAATAAATCAATAAATACATGCATACACACAAAAATAAGTTAATACATTAACTGTGTTAAGATAAGATTTAGATTTTTTTAAAAAGTTGTTTATGTTTTTGCAGAATCCAGTATTACTCACAGGTTGGTCATTACATTTTGTTAGTTTGATTTCACTGTTTAAAATGATGCCACCTCTTTTCAGACAGAACCTGTGATAATAAAACAATACAAAATTTTTAGTTCTGTGTTAATAAAGCACTTAAAGCTTTAAGTATGGCTAAATGCTTTTTTCAAAATTAAATATATCACTCCTTAGGTGGTAGTGGCCCCAAGTTCAGTAAAGTTGGAAAGATATTCACAGATTCGGACTTCCAGCATCAATAACTCATTAGATATAGGTTGTCAAAACATAAACGGTGCCTCTTTCCCATTGTTGCAAGGCAGACAATGTGCTACAAGCCCAGTTTTATCAAAAGTAGCCGTCTTTCAAGCTACAGGAATAACATTGGTGTCTATGGAGTGAACAGGGTCCGTCTGCAATTTGCAAAACCGCTGCAACAGTAAAGAGAGACAAATATTCAATAACTTCACTCTTATACATTGTAGTGTCACTAAAATCAGTGCAGCCTTCAACTGGCTCCTGTTGACAAAGTGTTTTAACAGAAATGTAAATGCTGTAATTTGATTCTTTTAATGAACCATGTAACTTGAATGGATGTGATGCTGGTGTGACCACAGTGCACACGTCTGATGTTGCTCACAGTGGTCCAAGGGACGCTCAGGGAGTTTGTGTGTTTGCTCTGACTCATGAACAATTACAGGGAACATTGTTTGGGACTCAAGCAGT
Source organism: Amphiprion ocellaris (assembly GCF_022539595.1). NCBI lineage: Eukaryota > Metazoa > Chordata > Actinopteri > Pomacentridae > Amphiprion > Amphiprion ocellaris. The sequence continues at coordinate 33,241,882 of NC_072766.1, read as the reverse complement.
TCCTTCTTTTACTCACTATCTCCCCAGCCTTAGGAAAAAAAACCTGTTCACACGGCACAGATGAGGCTGAGGTACACAGGAAATGTTTGGCTCCATTGTACAAGTTTGGGTAAACAGTTTTGTGGGTTGCCCAGTAAGCCAGTGGGTCTGCCGTTCTTTCTACAATTGCATTCGCTGTGGCGCTTTGCATTTGCCAGGCTCTACTTGCGTCTTCGTCTAATAGGCTCCACAGTTGAACTGAAAAATATTGAAGATCATCATCATCATCATCACCAGAAATGTCAGTCATTCCCTATTCAGAAGAGAAAAAAAAATACCTGTGGAAGGTGCTGCTGGTGGTGGAGGACGAGGCTGTGGTGGTGCTTGTGAGGTAGATGACTGCTGCTTGGTATTCTTTATGTTAATTGTTGTGCATTCTGTTATTAAACACTGGCTGCCACTCTGATTGGTGAATCCAAAAGTTTTGAACTGCAGAGCCACAAGTGTAGCAACAGTCAGTGAACTGTTCTTTTCTTTTATATATGTATATATATATATATATATATATATATATATATATATATATATATATATATATATATATATATATATTCCCAACTCACCACCCCCATGCCACAACACCTGGCACAGAACCTTGTCAGGTGCTTAGCTGACAGACTACAAACCAAATATGTATATATAATCTATCTATCTATCTATCTATCTATCTATCTATCTATCTATCTATCTATCTATCTATCTATCTATCTCTATCTATCTATCTATCTATCTATCTATCTATCTATCTATCTATCTATCTATCTATCTATCTATCTCTATCTATTCTCTACGAAATACGAAATCTGACATACTACTAACTCTCAAAGCAAAAACAACAGCAAAAAAAACAACCTACTCTGCGAAAAACAATTCAAATGAACAACACTAAATAGGGATCTCCTATCCCGGAACACTCGATCCCGCTGAGTGATTCACATAACAATCTGAACCAATCATGTGATTCGAAGCAGTTGAGTGCTTCAAACGTCACTGAAGTGATTCAAACGTCACGAGTCACGTGACCAAACCACGCCTCGGCACAGTGGCTCGATACGTTTGCTTCATGAGCTACAGCGCATGTGTCGAAGCCTCGGGTGTCAGAGGACCATCACTAGCTCTGAACGCAGCATGATGTCACCAAATAGGCGTGGTTATGGCGCCGTCAACTTCCGGGAAAACAACGTGAGCTGATAACGTCCACATGTCTTCGAAATATGTGCTTCATCTTACAGTTTTGTTAGATTTGACTCAAGACAACAGCACAAGACGCGGTACTGTGGTTGTGTGGACACTGTGGTAACGAACCTGGACCACTGAGGACTCTCGGCGAGGCTAGCCACAGTTAGCAGGTACCAGATATAGCAGTGCCAGGATACACTCTCCACTCTACTTTCATTCAAACTTTCACAACAAAGTCCGCGTTGTGAAGTGCCTGAGTGTCATGGTCCAGCTTTACTATACTGCTAGCTTACAGTTGCTGTATAGAAGCCGTTGTCTTTACTATATTGTAGTGAGTGACACAAACACCGGCTGTACGTGAACCGTGTTTGTTTGGTTTAGGTGTTCGCCATGGGACACACCAGCCTGGAGAAGATAATTGCACTGCAGAAAAACCCAGCCAACATCAGAAACCTGTGCATTCTGGCGCATGTTGACCATGGTGAGTTAACACAGTAACATCTAACCTTTATTGTACAGCAGGTCGCTCTGATTCGATGAAATGACAAGCCAGACTTCTTATCAAACTTAAACACTTTCAAATGTGGTGCATCTTTATCTTATACCAACTATAGGAATTTCAGTTGACATTTGCCCAGTGTAGCAGGTGCAGTCAGAGAATGTTGACGAACGCCTTTAAAATATGGACTAAGTTGCTTGTTGACATACATTGTAACTTGGGGCAGTATATCTATAATCTTCACATAGCTTTTCAGACTCTAACCTCACTGAAGCTGATACTTTTTTTTGCGGTTTTGGTTGAATAATATGTCATTTTTTTTACTCATTCAACACCTTTGGGGAAATTGCTCCAGGTATGTGAAAAACTAGATTTTTGTGAGATGAAAACCACTGATCTGCTTTGCTGCTTACAAGGCTTTTGTATAAATTCATAAACGTCAAAAATGTTTTACTGTAACAACGTAGTTGCAAATTTAGTTGAAATTGTATATGTCTTATTGATATAGACTCTGGAACTATTATCTCCAAACAGAGCCAGGCGATAAAGCAGTATATGGTTGATATGACTAATTGGTGATATTATTTAATTACGTATTTTTAATAAAGCCTCGGAGAAAAAAAGGTTTCATATATATTTAATCACCTTAGTTGTTTAAGTTTACGTACACTTGTAAAGACCATGTATATTATGACATTCTTGACATCCCAGTGACTCCTAAAACTCTGAGTCTACTCAAATGAAATGATTGAAACACGTGCATCGCCGTCACAAAAAACAGTCATGCATTTTGCTTTTTTCATAAATTTACTATGGGTCTTCTGGAAACATGACAAAATCTGTTGGGTCCAAGATATACACGGAGCAACTTGAATAATTGATGTTGACGGCTGCATTAAATCAAATCATTTAGAATCTGCACTAAAGAACTGTGTGCATCTTTTCAGGCAAAACTACCCTGGCTGACTGCTTAGTTGCAAGTAATGGTATCATATCAAGCCGACTGGCTGGGAAGGTAAGTAACAATATTTGCTGCAGAGACATTTTTGACTGCCATACTGTATTTATTTATTTTTGTCGGCTGCTGTTTCTTTTTAACATTCATTTTAGACGTCTACTTTGTGAGCTTGTGTTTTAAGTGTGTTTTTATGTGTTGGATTTTTACTGTTGGAACCTTGCCAAAGAAGAATTTCTGTCACTGTTTGGGGCAGACAATAAAGTCTATCTATCGATGTATCGATCTATCTATCTATCTATCTATCTATCTATCGATCGATCGATCGATCGATCGATCGATCGATCGATCGATCGATCTATCTATCTATCTATCTATCTATCTATCTATCTATCTATCTATCTATCTATCTATCTATCTATCTATCTATCTATCTATCTATCTATCTATCTATCTATCTATCTATCTATCTATCTATCTATCTATCTATCTATCTATCTATCTATCTATCTATCTATCTATCTATCTATCATACTGTATGACACATTTTGTGCAGTACTCCTGTTACAGACATTTTTTTTGTCATTATTCATGATTTATGATGTATTAATACCAGCTGAGGTATCTGGACAGCAGAGAGGATGAACAAGTCAGAGGAATCACCATGAAATCCAGTGCCATCTCTCTGCACTACAGAAACGGTAAACCCCCTGTGATTGGCTCTGAAGTAAAAGCCACACTTTAGTATTCCTTACTGTTAGATACTATGACTGCTGTCCAGGGCTAAATCTGTACTGTTTACCTAGGCTGCATTATTTTCTTTGGTTGTTTTTGGTGCAAAGAGCAATAGTTTTTGTGGTAATCAGTAAGGCCAGTATTTTCAGTCAAAAAATGAAAAGTTTTGTACTTTTTAATGTCTGATGTTTTCTAGAATGAATTTAGAGCACAATGAAAACTCTAGAATTAAGTTGTTGCATTCTGACATAATTCATCATCATCATTGCTCCTCTCCATCGTTCTTTTCAACTTCTGTGGAATATCTGAACATGACAGAAAGTCATCTTTGTTTGTCTGGCTATCTGGAAGAATGAGGAAAAAATATTACAGAACAAGAATAAGCAAAGTGTGTTACAGCCCACAATATGCGTAATCTGAAAGATGGCTTTAATGTCTGTTGCCAACAATCACTATTAGAATGAGAATTTCCTTATTATGTTAAAAAAAAAACATGATAACTCTCTAAAAAATTGGATATTTGTTATTGAAATAATTTATGAGAATGGTGTTAAAGTCGCAGTCTGGCCGTATGCAATTTCCAAATCTGCGAAGCTGCCCCCTACCATAAGGAGCATGACTGTGGCAAAATCACATCATCATTTTTATGTTTGTTTTATTGGAAAAGAACTTCCCATTCTGAAAAATGTGACTCGTACCAAAATCGTAAAATCGGTCCAAATAATTGTAATCTGATTAAATTTTTTTGCATATTGTTCAGCTGACGCCTAAACAAGGGGTTTGAGGAAAAGTCTTTAAACAGTGTCTGTGTGCCTCTTGTCTTGTTAGGAGATCAGGAGTACTTATTGAATCTGATTGACTCTCCTGGTCACGTTGACTTTTCCTCGGAAGTGTCCACTGCTGTCAGGCTGTGTGATGGAGCCATCGTGGTTGTTGATGCTGTAGAGGGAGTATGCCCACAGGTAAATATCACTGTTGACTTACTATTTCATGGTGTAAGCTTTTGGTATGCTGGAAGGAAGACATTTTATCAAAATGTCGGGCACATTATTATGATGAAGCTGTATGTCCTAATTGTTTGCATGCTGCATGAACCAAGGCCTAGAATATAGTGTAAAAGGTTATTGAATACCAGCAGAAAATATTACCTACCAGTCCATGTTAGCCAGGTGACAAAATCCAACCACCAGAACCCCTAAAAGGTCCCGAACTGGCATTGGTCATATGTTGTTTTGTCCAAGTAATTGTGTAAAAAAAAACTAAATTAAAACATAATACTCTTTCAAATATAGAAATTGCAGTTTTGGTGGTAGGGCATTTAAAACCTAGGACTATGCTATAATGTTAAAAAATGTTTTTAAATTCAGTTTAGATAAATATTGGCAAGTTTTTTAATGGTTTTAACATTAACACAACAATGGAGAACAAACAAATGATTCAGTGAACCTTGGACACAAAAATCTGGTGATTCATGAAGGATGACCAGGGCAAAGCTGCTGCACCGAAGCTCTGCACAGGTTCCGAATGACTAGCTGGAGCCGATGTCTATGTGCACTGTGACATCAAGTCCATAAGCCTGCAAAGCCCCCTGAAAGGAGTGCTTTTGAGGTGGTGGGGGACACACAGTGTTGGGGTTTTTTGAGACCATGAAGCAGTTTTCTGCTGACCGACAGAATTCCCGACACATCACTATAGCTTTATCGTTCAGGCTCATTGAAAACCTTTGTTTTTACAAGAATTGTTCAGACAATAGTACAGTGGTCCCTTGTCTATCACGGGGGCTACGTTCCAGACCCCCCGCGATAGACAAAAATCTGCGAAGTAGCGACCATATTCATTTTATTTATTTATATATATATTTTAGGGATTTATAAACCGCCCTCACACACCACATAACACAGCAGAGCAACACTATGCGAAGCGGTCAGATGTTTATGTGAAATGAACAAGGTGAGATGCTGAATGCTGCTACACATGGGAGACAGAGGAGACTGACGCTGCGGTTGCTGAGCCAATCAGAGCCCAGTGCTCTACGTTCCGCAATTTATTTCGATTAAATATTCTTTTAATATGCTTTAATTATTATTTTTTATATATTGTTATATAGTTTTCAATTTTCTAGGCTAGAAAATGCTTATTTTGCTGCAAAGCGATCGCAGAGCCGGTCACTGTGACTGAACTGTCGTGCTGCAATGCACTATGGGAGTTGGGGGTTTAAATGTCATTATTGTGGTTTATGTTAGTGTTACAGTGTTATTAGTGTTTGTGTTTTTGTGGTTTAGTCAGCCTAGTTAGTTTGGTTAAGTGTTGTGTTTTCAGGACAGTGAGTGTGAAGTGTAGTCTATTTGATGAATTCCTGCCACATTTTCTGTCTTGCTAGTCTCTGTGTGTGTCAAAATAAAAGCATCTGCTAGTTGCAGAGTGCATAAAAATTAGATATCATTCATTCTGTGTTATACTTCAATGCAGCTTGACAGTAATAAATATATAGAAATACATCTATACCGCAATTTCACAAAAAAATCTGCGATACCAAATGCAATTTAAAAATCTGTGATACAGTGAGACCGCGAAAAGTGAACAGCGATTTGGCGAGGCACCACTGTATATGTATTCCCTGGTGGTTACAAATGCAGGTTGACATAGTGCTGTGTACATGTGGAATGGGATCATGTGTTTTGTTTGCAGACTCAGGCTGTCCTCCGTCAGGCATGGCTGGAAAACATCAGGCCTGTTCTGGTTATCAATAAGATAGATCGACTCATCATGGAGCTGAAGCTGACCTCTCAGGAAGCATACACCCACCTGCAGAAGATCCTGGAACAGGTGAGAAGCCAAGTTCTCATCTAACCCAGGTCACGACCAATTCATTTTAGCATTTGTAGCACTCCTAACCACAAACGACAAAGAAACCTTTATTGAAATTGTACTTTCTGTGTTAAACTGCCTTAAGTAATGTTTGTGTATTTTCTGTTAACTCATAGAAAAAAAGAAAAAAAAAGACTTGCCAGTGTTTTGAAGACTTCTGTAACTTCTTCCTTGTAGGTGAACGCCATTACAGGGACTTTGTTTACATCTAAAGTGCTAGAGGAGCGAGCGGAGAAAGAGAAGGAGGAAGAGAAAGAGAGCGAGACATTAAGTGGAGATCAGGTTTTTGACTGGAGCGCTGGGCTGGAAGAGGTTGATGACTCCCACCTTTACTTTTCTCCTGAACAAGGAAATGTTGTCTTTGCCAGTGCCATAGATGGATGGGGTTTCAGGTGAGGATGTGGTGTCATTTGGTAGGAAGATCCCAAGATGTAGACATTGAGATCATTTGGCAAAAAGTGACATCTCTAAAGCCTCTTTCAGACATGGGAAATGCGGCATTGTTTCTGATTATTACAATATGATAATTTAACTACTACTTTACCAACAGTACAAAAAACAAAACAGCTGTAATGGAGCTCAGGACTCAACCTATGGATGACCGCTATGTACCAAATGATTTAACTGCAGCTGATAAACTTTACTCTTTGTGACAGCTCACCTGTGTGAAGTGCAGAGATGCTACCAGTATTTTATAAACTGGGAGGAAAGACTCCTTCAAACAGCTTAAGCAAAAACCCTCTAATTCATCTCATTGAGACAGACATTAAAATGACAAACTGTGCAGCAAAAAAAAAAAAAGACATTGAAAATGTCTGAAAAATGACATTCTCCTATTTAGTTATAAATACATTAAATAAATAAATTATACACCAATCCATCATAACATTATGACCAGCTGCCTAATATTGTGTTGCTCCCCTTTATGCTGCTAAAACTCCTCTGACCCAGTGTTGCATGGACTCAGGACCTCTGGGGATGTAATGTGGCTTCAGGATGGTGGCAGTTAATTCTGTAGGTCCTGTGGGTTGCAGGGTGGGACGTACCTAGATCAGGCTTCTCCTGGCACATCCCACAGATGCTCAACAATATTTGGATCTGGGGCGTGAGGAACCCAGGTGAACAGCTTAGCTCTGTCATGTTCCCCGGGCCACTCCTGAGCAGTTTTTGTGATGTGTCAGGGTGCATTGTCCTGCTGAGGGTGGCAACTGGCATCAAGGACTGCTGTTGCCATGTGGTATGGAGAGTTGGGGGGTTGTTTGACCTGCAATGTTTAGCTGGGTGGTACATGTCAAACATCCACATGAATATTAGGACTCAAGGTTTCCCAGCAGAGCGTTGCATTATAACAAGATAATCGATGTTATTCACTTCACCTGTCAGTGGTCATAATGTTGTGGCTGATCGGTGTATAGACTGCCCAACCCAAAAAAAAGAGTTGCACATTATAATATTTTGTTGGACCGCCTTTAGCTTTGAGTATGGCACTCATTCACTGTGGCATCGTTTCAATAAGCTTCTCCAAAGTCACAGCATTTATTTCTGTCCAGAGATGCATTAATTTTTCACCAAGATGTTTTATTGATGATGGGAGAGTCAGACCACTGTGCAAAGTCTTCTCCAGAACATCCCAGAGATTCTCAGTGCGGCTGAGGTCTGGACTCTGTGGAGGCCAATCCTTGTGTGAAAATGATGTCTCTTGCTCACTGAACTACTCATTCCCAATGTGAGTCCCATGAATCCTGGTATTGTCATCTTGGAGTATGCCCAGGTCTTTTAGTATATTCAGGTAGTCAGCTGATCTCATTCTTTGGGAACATAATGTTGCTGAACCTGACCAACCCCAGATCATAACCCTAACCCCCACAGGCTTGTAGGCACTAGCCATGAGGAGTGCATCACTTCATATGTATATGCCCCTCTTCTTATTGGAACAGGGAAAATCTGGGCTCGTCACACATGAGAGCTGGGACGTTAATTTTGATTAATTACAGGAAAAAAAAAAACATGTTAATAAAATAAAATTTAATTGCACCTTTCTCAGTTCCCTATTTTTGGCACACCGGTAACACCGATGCACACTCCAGCCCGGTAGGTGGCAGTAATGCACCTAAAATCTGTTTGCAGGCAGCAAAGAAGTGGCAGAGGACACACTGAATGATGTCAGCCAAAAGAAAGTTTGTTGAACAGTGATGGAAGATGAGACTGCATCGAGCTTGTTGGGTGGAAAGTTTTCTTCAAAAAAACTTCCCGATGGCAGCTTGACTAAAAGTGTGGTTGTTTGCAAATTGTGCAACAAAGAGTTTTCTTATCCCCGCAGCACTTCAAGCTGACGGTATCACCTCAATGCAAAACATGTTGCTGTTAGCACCAGAGCTAACGTTTGCTACGACAGCCGTGGTACCAGAAAACGGTGTAGCCAGCCCAAAATAGACCACTTTTGAAGACACTGAAAGTGCTTAAGTTTACAAAAAGTCTTAAAATGTTGAACATAATCACTATAATTTCACTATGAGTTTGCAGTAATCTGTGAATGTTGTAGACAGATGAAAATTGCATAGATAAATATAAATGAAACAAACATTTTTGTTGTTTAAGTCCACGTATGTGTCAATTCAGTCGTCAGCCAAAATTTTTTGAATTGACAAACTTTGCTTGTCAAATATTGATATTTGACAAAAATGTGATTAATTATGAAGCTTGTAATTAATTAGATGAAATTTTAAAATCATGTCCCACCCCTAATATATATATATAAAGTCCCTAGGTTTTTACTGTTAGTATGTCTGGCCCTGGGAATTTCAATGAAATATTCTATTTTTTCAACGACAACCTATACTGTCTCCGTTTTAGGTAGTAAATTGCATGCACAAAATGGATTTCACTGCAATGCAACTTTAAGGGACACCTGAAGGGACTTTCAAACATCCACCAGGTGGTGCTGTTATGTTATCTTTTTAACACATGACCCTATATGGCCCTGAACGTGACCAGAATAACCTCCAGCCTGCATGATTTTTCTTCAAAGACCTCAATCATCTGTGCCATTAAGGGCTTTCAAAGTAAATTACTTCTCAATAATTTTTTATTGGTTGTAATTATCAGTTTAGTAAGTCATTCAACAACATGTATTCCACATTTAAAGTGACATAAAGTCTACATACTGTCGTGTCAGATTGGAAAAAGAAATCTTATGATGGTAGCTCTGTCCTTGTGATCACCTGCTGCTATAAATATGCCAATTAAATCCTAGCAGAGACAGCCAAATCTTGGGCCTCTGAACCCAAGACCCATATTTAGCGTCTGTATCAAAGGAAAGAGGAAACTGAAAACTACACAAATATGTTTACCCTTTTGAGTTTTACAATTGGAAACATTCTGCTCAGCTACTAAAAAGCCCATCTTAAAATAATAATAAAAAACTAAACAATGTAGCATGATTTTCAATAAACCAGAGGTTCTCAGTTGTCCATGAACCTGCATGAAATTGTCAGACTAATAGTTTGATTTTGTGTTTTGCAGCATCCAGCAGTTTGCCCACATCTATAGCCAGAGAATGGGTATTAAGGCAGAGGTGCTCCTTAAAACCTTGTGGGGAGATTTCTACCTCAATGCAAAAGCAAAGAAGATCATGAAAGGAGCTCAGGTAATGCAACCATAGATATTTGTAGGGTTTTCTTAACATCTAAGCTTTTACCCATGGTATTCCCAACTATCTCCTATGTGTTTTAGACGTTTATTTTAACTGTCAAAGAAAGGCTATAAAGAGATCAGAAGTATCCCCTCAACTGAGCTGCTTTGTTTGGCATACATTCATCAGCTCATTTGGTGTAGTCCCATCTTCCCACTTGACTTTATATCGCAGCAGTGGCCATCATGCTCATATGCTATATACAGTATATATGCTCATAAGGTGATCTTGTTTAGTGTTAAAAACAAACAAACAAGCTGCTGAAAAGGGGATTGCATCTAGCAGTATGGCTGTATTTTGGCTTTTGACCTCTTCAGTCCCTCCAGGATTTTGCAGGTGTTTTTCGAGATTGTTGCGGCCTAAAATGCTTGAATTCCTGACAGCTTTTCTAAAAAATTGCGATTTAAGTTGTAATGTTTTAAGCATATTTGTTGTGATGAAATTGCGGGAGACAGTGACAATTGCTAAGAAGTTGCATTTTTTCAGCTTTTAGAAGATGTTTCAACATTTTAATTGACAATATTTATTCAGAAAATAATTCTTTAATAGGCTCCAACCCATTTACACAAAAACTCGCATAACACGGTGGGGAAGTTAACAGTAGCCAGATACTAGTTTAACATGAAGTGGTTGGTAGATTTAAGCCATTAAATGATCATTTACTATTGACTGAATCACATTTGGACATATCTGTCAGGGGCTTAAAAAGGTAATTTCACTTGCTAGTACACATGTATTCACACACGCTAATGGCTTGTCACGTCGATTAACAAGAAAAACACTCAGAGAGCGCAGTACTCCAAGGCTGTTCATTCCCTGACCTTGTGCTGAACACAGGCGTGTGTTATGCATGTGTACGTTATGTACGGATACCAAACGCGTGACCTAAATATCTAGTGGGTGGCAGGAAATGATGGGACTCAGAAACACCCCCACAATTTAATCAATTGCTCCTTGTATCATTTCCGATAAGTCCACAGCGGTGCATTTGTAGTGGGATTGCAATCATGTGATCGTTAGCAGGCCGCTAATGTAGTGTTCACTTGTTGTCATGGTAACCGTGCCGCTATCAGACGCCGTGCTGCTACCTCAATGGGAAATCCTTTACAAATCCATGGATCCAGACCATAAGTCGCATCACTGCCAAAATCTAATCACTTGGTCATTGTGTCATTTCTGATCTTCCCTGAAAATTACATCCAAATCCCTTAGTCCATTTTTGAGTAATGTTGCTAACAGAGGAATGATTCATGTCTGCCAACTCCACCGCGTTCCTTGGCGGAATAATTAATCTAACTTCCCTTCATTCCTTCAGTGCTCCAACAGATCTGGATGCAACAGTTTCCATTACGGTGATTTGTCTGATATGTGGTCCGCTCATTTCAGCCATTCTCCTAATATGTTTCGTGGTAGAAAAGTGTTCATCAATTGCTGATTTATTTATTTTTTTTGTATTCCACCACATTGTTGCACGGGTGCAAAATAGTTTACCTCTGCTTTCGTGAAGAACATCAGGGAATTGTTTTGCACGGTCTTCAGCAGTAAGTTTTGTTGGTAAATGAGAGACATTAGAGTCGGACGTCTTGATTTTCAAACCACAAACAAGGAAGTGAATTCAGTGACCTGCATGCATTACATTTGCGCTGAGACTGCTATGATTGGTGGAACTCACGGGAGACTGGCCCAAATGTCGGAAAAGTTGCAGTGATTGGACAAAATTGCAAGGTCGCGCAGAATTCTCGGAGATTGGTTGAATTCGCGTGAATTGGTGCGATCGCAACATCACGAATTCCTGGAGGAACTGTGATATTTTCAAATATGTGCTATCCAGACACATATGATGACACATATAGTGATGTCATTGACAACTGTTTAGGGGTTCTACACACACAAGAATTTCTCTGTCATCAGCTGCAGTTGATTTCTGTGAGTGACTTTTGCTGTGATTATTTTGAAATCCATTATTAGGTTCTTTGTTCTTCAGAACTTTTTACACTGCTGTACTTGATATCCCATTTTCTTTGCTGTGGTTCTCTTTGTACAGATGAGCCCTTTTTTGTTCTAGTTCCCTGGTCTTTATATTGGTCTGTGCATACTTAGTGCAGACTGAACTTCCTCTGTCCTTTGTGTGATAACAATCCATCAAAAACAAAAATGCAAAGTTTTGAAGGCAGGAAGCACAACCCTGCATGCGAAGACCATTATTTGAAAGTTGATAATTGCTCCTTTTATTTTACATGTTTGGATCAGGAATCAAGCAGGCGATTTTCAAGTTGTTTGAGAACTACAGGTTTAAATAGCTTATCAAAAGATATCAACACTCAAATCAGATCATCAACAATTTAGGTGACTGATTAGCTCACGCTCAAGCTCATAGATGACTAATATTTTTATATGGGCAAAATCTGACAGTGAGCTGGGGTTGCACAATTCATTGAATATTATTCACTGTCCAGGACTCGAAATTACCCTTTAAGTCATTGTCCTTTGAACCTGTTCAGGCTAAAGTCACTTGTCCTTTGAGAATAACATAATCTGTTTGACTTATACTGGTGCAGCTGTCATAACTTTACTATTGTTTCTTGCATTCATTCTCATGTGTATTTTGTGTGTCCCTCTTTCCTGCAGGCCAAAGGAAAGAAGCCACTGTTTGTGCAGTTTGTGCTGGATAACATTTGGAGTTTATATGATGCAGTTGTCACTAGGAGGTGGGTTAAAGAGTTTTATTGCTTTCTTAGTTAAGTGATGATCTTTTGCAATGTGGTGTTAAATGTGAACATATACTGTCGTACAGGGGGTCATTATATAACTAATGCAATGACAGTACTAGGTGATCGTATATGTGGAGGGGTAAATTTGCTACCTATGTTATTCGTCTGATTTTATTTATATTTCCTGCTGATGAGATAACTCCTGAGAACTGTCCTTAATGAGTTTTCCCCTCAAAAAACAAAACAAACAGAAACAATTGAAAAGTACCAACAAAAATATTGTTAAAGTACCAGAATGATAAGCAGTATTGATAAAAGTAATGGTACTGTTTAAATCTTAACCATCCATATTTGCCAATAGGAAATGTGCTGATGTTTGAGGAAACAGAGAGTCAGAGAGTCCAACACACAACAAACAATAATTTATTGCTGATTAGCAAAGTTTTATAAACCCCAACGATGCTAGAACCCCAGCAGTTCTATTCAGGTAATGTGTCAGCTAGCTGAGAGAGCTTTTGTTACTTACTAGCAGTAGCACATTGCCATTGCACAGCTGATTTGTGGGTTAGCAATTCCCTCACCAGCTGTAGCAGTTCCCCTGCTAATACTGCAAGTGGTCACTACATCACCAGCAAATGTGAATAAACTTACTGCCGCTTCCCGGTATGACCAATACTCCTTTCTCAAAACAACACCAGTGCTTAGTCCTAGGTTGTTATTTGCCGCTTTTGAGGTCATGATATTTCCACAAAGTAGCTGGAATAGAAAACAAACCAGTCAGAATGTGTTACTAACCATGACTCGAGGTTTTCCTGTAAATGCATTTTTTCTGTCTGTGACCAGAGACAAGGAAAAGGTGGAGAAGGTGGTGGCATCACTTGGGATAAAGGTGATGGCCAGGGACTTGCGTCACTCTGACCCCAAAGTCCTCCTGTCTGCCATCTGCAGCCAGTGGTTACCTGTATCCCAGGCTGTCCTCTGTATCCTTTGTCCTCTGTCTTTATTTTATGATATGAGCTGAAAGTTTCAGGAACAGAAGCCAGAATCTGCTTTCACTTCCTATATCTTTTTCCATTTTATGTCTAATTTTCTTTAACCCAGACTGCAGCGATGGTGTGTGAGAAGCTTCCTAGTCCGTTAGACATGGCATCAGAGAGGGCAGAGAAACTAATGAGCGTTGGAGCGCGCCGATTTGACTCATTGCCTGCACAGACGCAAAAACTGAAAACAGGTACAGATACAGTAGATCTGTAGTAATGACTTAAAGAAACCTTCAGAAATTTTACAAACAAAGGTAAGTCACTATTTGTGAAGAATATTACCCTGCCTGCTTAAAAAACGGAACCAAATTAGAGATGTACATCAATAAATAGCCACAGATCCGACCCAAAATCTCCATGAAATTCAGAAAAAGTCAATAGACTGCCTTTCAGAAACAGATTAAATTAGCTAGATTTACCCTGATACTTGATCAAAATGCTATTTAGTCATTAAAATTTCCCAAGTCTACAGTTCTTCTTACCTTAACAGAGTATTTTTTGACATCTTTTGACTTAGAGCTTACTTAAGCCTTACTGTTATGGTGCAGTCTCAACATTCTAGACTTTCATTAATTTGAAGAGAAGAACTTAAAACAATTTTTGTCAGGATTATAGCCAAAAATCTTGATCCTTGTTGCAAAGAATCTTTTTTTTTTAGTTTATGAAAGACTGAAGAGTGAAAACATATTTATTAAATGTATAAATTTCAATCACTCCTACCTATGGAAAATTAATTTATAGATGATGTGGAAAGATTTTAGGATGTGTGTTACAGTTTTAAATATGATAGAAAGGTTTTTGTCTCTTAGCAAGAAAAGTGATGTGTAATGAATGTTTAATTTGGGAACAACATTATTAAAGAGCAATTATCATCTTTGACTTCAACTGCTCTGCTACTCCTCTCAATTTTTAAAGAGGTCAAAATAGAAACAGATGACCCTAAAATTAATAACTATGTATATATTAGTGTTCAATTGTTTGCTGCGGCATTTCAAATGATTAATTTGCTATCATTGTTGGATTATGTTGTATAGCTATATGGGTCATTCAACTGATCAGCATGATGTAGAAGATATTTTAGGAGTCCTTGGTATGTGTCCCTCTATAGTCATAAGGCATTTAGCAGTGTGAAAAAATCTCATATCTATTGTCCACTTAAAATATGCCAAGTGGTGCATGTTGTCTGTAATTTTAATTGTTTTTGAATGAATAGCATGATGGGATAAAATATTTTAACGTCTGTTGTATATTGGAAGCTGTTTGTTCAAGCAGTTCTTATAAGGTGAGTAGTGGTGAGTTCAGATGTGCATTTGAATGTTTTTTTGTCCCCCCTACTTGGGTGTTTTCCAGCATTCCTGCAGTGTTCAAGTGAGGACAATGCTCCAGTTATCGTGTTTGTGTCCAAGATGTTTGCTGTGGACACCAAGGCCTTGCCTAAGTACAAACCGAGGTAATTGTGCATCTTTGTGTCTATGTGTGATAAGGATAGTAATGATTATTGGTTATTCAATTAGTTACTATCAATAATTTAGCAAATTAAAAATATATTAGATAAGACAAAGGATATGTTGTGAATTAGCTGGAGTACCTAAGAATGCCACTTAGGTAACAGTGGGGAGACGGTGATCACACGGTGGTGGAGTCCATGCCTGACCTGTCCAGGCATGGATTCCACCAGACCCCGAAGGTGTGCTGTGGTATCTGGCACCAAGATGTTAGCAGCAGGTAATTTAAGTCCTGAAAGTTGTGACGTGGGGTCTTCATGGCTCGGACATGTTTGTCCAGCACATGCAACCAGAATTTGGAGGTCAAGTAAACACCTCAAACTCGTTGTTGTGCTCCTCAAACCATTCCTGGACCGTTTTTACTTTGTGGCACAGCGCATTATCCTGCTGAAAGATTCCACAGCCATCAGGGAATACTGTTTCCATGAAAGGGTGTACACGGTCTACAACAAAGCTTAGGTAGGTGGTATGTGTCAAAGTAACATCCACATGGATGGCAGGACCCAAGGTTTCCCAGCAGAACATTGCTCAAAGCATCACACTGCCTCCAACGACTTGCATTCTTCCCATAATGCATCCTGGTGCCATACGTTTCCCAGATGAGCAACACACACCCACCCGGCCTTCCACGTAGTATTAAATAAAATGTGATTCATCAGACCAGGCCACTTTCTTCCAATGCGCCATGGTCCAGTTCTGATGCTCACCTGCCCATTGTTGGTGCTTTCAGTGGTGCACAGGGGTCAGCATGGGCACCCTGACTGGTCTACAGCTATGCAGCCCCATACGCAACAAACTGTGATCTACTGTGTATTCTGACACCTTTCTATCAGAACCAGCATTAACTTCTTCAGCAATTTGAACAACAGTAGCTCATCTGTTGGATCGGACCACACGGACCAGCCTTCACTCCCCACATACATCAGTGAGTCTTGGCTGCCCATGACCCATGTCTCTGGTTCACCACTGTTCCTTCCTTGGACCATTTTTGATAGATACTGGCCACTGCAGACCAGGAACACCCCACAAGAGCTGCAGTTTTGGAGATGCTCTGACCCATTCGTCTAGTCAAACTGGCTCAAATCCTTACACTTGCCCATTTTTCCTGCTTCTAACACATCAACTTTGAGGACAATATGTTCACTTGCTGCCTAATATATCCAACCCACTAACAGGTGCCATGATGAAGAGATAATCGATGTTTTTCACTTCACCTGTCAGTGGTCATAAGGGTATGCCCGATCAGTGCATGTTCCATGCCTTTGCCTCTTTTTCAACTTCTTGATCACCAGCTTCTTTGATGTAGAGTAGAAAGATTCTTTATCCTTCCCCCTCATGTAACAGTGCTGGATCCTGATTGCAGACTCTACTATTGCATTTCTAGGGAAATGATGGCAGACAGAGGAATGGAGAGGCAGTTAGGCTGTCAGAGACGGGTTAGAGGATGGGGAAGAGGAGATAAAGATGTGTGAAAGAGAAAGTGATGAAAGGTAAAGCATGAGAGGGAGAGAAAGGTCATCTCAAAATGTGAGCCAGGAGGGAAAAAGCCTTTCCAATATCTCTGCTAATGAGCTAGCGAGAGTTTCTATTGTCTTTTACCCACTACCTGCAGCAGGCACACATATGCATTGCTGACATTTCTGTGGCAGTCCATATCTACAGCTGCCTACAGAGGAGTGGTTCACAAACAAGCTGTTTGCAAGCATGACCCAACACTCTGCAGTTAACAGTTCATTTAACTGAGATATCATCAACCCTGGAAATGGATCAGTGAAAGCTGGTTAAGCTCTTATTTCAGATGAAATGACCCATGATAAAAAATACTACCATGCAAGATTTAGGACATAGGGAGGATCATTTTACTAATATGTATGAACCTATGAATACCTTCAGAAACATGTATAAAATACAAACAATCGTAGCATTTTCTCCATAAGGTGTTGCAGTTTTTTAAAATTGGGAATGTAGATTTTTGTATTCATAGTTGAAATTTTACTATATATGCACATAGAATAAGTTTCAATTTACCATGAATTATTGTCATCTGTCAGTAGTAACTAGTAACTGACATTTCGGACTGAGAGATACATTGATGGCGTATTGGGGTGAATTTAATTTCTTTACACTTTTTTTCTTTACACTTTTTTCCTAGGATTGCAGAGTTTTCTTGCCACAAAATAGATTTGATTTGTAACAGCAGAATGGCAGACAAGGAATTCTAAAATAAATACAAAAACAACAGCAACAGCAAAGCAAACCCCCTCTACCAATGGTCCAATCTTCTGCTGAAAAGAGAAATGCACTAAAAAGAAATTACCAGAGTTGCTGTTGTTCTGCCACCTGTGTACTGTATAACCAGTGGCTTTCTTTAATTAGAGATATGCATATCAACCCTGTTGCTGTGTGATGACTGTAAGCATTCCATAAACTCAAGTGAAAGAGTAATGCATACAAACTGCTGTGAGCAGGAAACAGAATGCAATATTCTGTTTGTCCTATTAATGGCTTTTCTTCAAAACTACAGAGTATTCTCTGATATGTGAACATATCCTGTAAATGCCATGAGTGTAACCAAATTCAAGTTGCATATGCACATAAAGCCTTCATGTGTTTTTGTAAATCTGTGACAACTAAAGCCACAAGAACTATGGCCTGCCCTGTAATGGCCAGGCATTAGGATTGATCCTGACTTATAGAAATAATATTTACATTTAGTGGTTTCCCTGCTCGTGCCACTACAGATATGCAGTCCAAACAGAAATGGTTTACCCATCAGCCAGGTTAAAATAGCTGTTGGGGAGAGCACAACCAAAACAAAAAAAAACAATATTGTCTGTAATGATATAACCTAACTTGCTTAATTTTTTACTAAACTGGAAAGAAGTCATGTTCAGTCAAAATCCTTCAGCAGTAAAAAGCGATAAAATGGGCTTCGCTGACGGTTCTAATATCAGTATATTGTTTAATTTTCCAGCACACTTTTTTCTCAGTTTTCACAATATTTCAAGGTCTGCTTGTGGTTGTGATTGCCCAGCTCTAGTGTTTGGAAGCCATTACTTCATAACCGCAGCAGGCGAGGCCAGAAACCCAGTCCTGGCATTCCCATTATTACCAGTGAGCGAGTCATTTGACCTCTTGAGGAAAAAAACTTGATGGGATGCATGAAGCATGATATGTATCACACAGCAACTGTTTTCTTAGATGTTTGAGCAATTCTGGGTTGAAACAGATATCACATTAAACGGATAACCTTCACTTAAGCAACTGTCTGCTTTTGATTTGCTTGCTATTTTTGATTATGTGAAAGAAATATCCTAAGAGCAGTGAGCTTTACTGAGAAAGCTGACTCCTGCAGTTTTAAGCTAGTAAGTTATAAGTTATGGGTTCTTAAGGTCAGGCCATCATCCACTGGGTTTTACTTTTTTGTGGTTTCCTGTTAGAATCCTGATTTCAGGCTGTGGCCCCATTTATGTCTAATTTATGCTGAAGAAAGGTGCAATCAGTCTCGGAGAGTCAGCTGGGTTGCTGCTGTTGTCAGGGGCAAATTATGGGCTTTTTTAAGTGGTTTGTCATCATGGAACTGAACTCCATACCCAATGCCATTACTCAGGCCTATTGTGAGCATCTGGGCTGCTATAGCCGCTGTGGTCTTTTTGAAGAGGGTAAGCACACGCACACACATGCTACCACCCCAACCATAACACACATACACACACAGAACACACTGCACACATAGGTCATGTAGGAAATCTAATGCAGCACTGATTACGTTCTGTTTTTACAGCTTGCCCCTGAGCTTAAAGTCGATTATCTGGAGTATTACCTCAAAAATGTCTACTGAACAGAGTCCAGGTTTTAAAAATGGTTCTATTAAAGAGGCAGACAAAATGTTTCAGGTGCTGAGAAGAAGTCCTGCTCACTGATTGTCCAGTACAGTGATGCTGTGTTACTTGTTAGACTTGTATGTATCATATATGGTCCAATATAAAGTACCTGACTTAAAGCGAGAGTTGGAAAATAAGCACAACAGATATCGTATCGTCTTGGTTTATTTAAATGGGACTTTTTGAAGGTAGTACTTTTGTACCGCTAATAATAAGATCTCCAAACCAGGTTTTTGACTTGTGTGTGTGTCCAGGCCGTTGACCCAGGAAGAGATTGTGCAGCGCAGGGAGCTGGCTAGACAAAGACATGCTGACAGGATGGCAGCTGATCAGACAGCAGCAGAGAGCCACAAAGAGCTCGCCCACTCAGAGAGTATGTCACAAGAAAGCCAACCTGCAGGACTCAACACCGGTAAACTCATCTCTTGCCAACCAATCTCTATATCTCACTGCTCATCTTTTTATATCTCTATAAAAGCACTGTATAGCACTGTAATGCTCAGAGATGTAAAATACTGATTACTGCATTCAGTCTGTAGGACAGTAGCACTGTCAGTCAAACCCAACCAGCAGGGACACACATTGGCTTTTAGACTTTTGTACTAAGGGGTGAGGGGTGTTCATTATGTCTTTGCAAATAAAATTCTTAAATGTTTAAGATAGAAAAACGTGTGAAATAACAAGAGAAATATGGTGTCAGAGAATATAGAAGTAAGATGGTTCACTGGGACTCAGTTTTATGTTTTTCTTGTTTTTCTTGTTTCTCTCTTGTCAGTCATGATGGAAAGTCTGACTGTAAAAGACTCAAAGCCAGAGGAGGAAGAAGAGCTGAAAGAGACTTTTATAGCATTTGCCCGGGTCTACAGTGGCGTAGTCAAGAAAGGACAGAGGGTGTTCGTACTGGGACCGAAGTATGACCCCGGCCTGGGCCTAAGCATGGTAAACCCACAGTAATCTGTCAGCCTTAACAGTACCTGCTCCACATGTCTCTTCTGTTCGTGTAAAGCACATGCTGTAAATTGGCAACTTCTTCACATATTTATACGACATGTTATAATATTTACTTCGATATACCAGTATTTACTGTAAGATGCATATCTTTGTATGGCCTGGTGAAACAGAACTGCTCCTGCCCCTAATATCTTCTTTTTTTCAGAGAAAGTGGCAGGATTTCCACAATATTTTTTTGGTCTGTTTCATAACTGTAGATTGGATCAGTTGGTCCAGAACAAGAAGAAACGATTGATGCTCTCAAGCTGTTTTGCTTTATGCTAACACTACCTTATTGCAAAGCAAGAGGCACAGAGTGATGTGACACAGACTGACAGGTATTATAATGGACCCAGGAGAAATCAAATTCTAGTGACTGACAGCAAGTTACACCAAGCATTACTGAACCTTTTGTGTATATTTGCCTTCTAGTATCACAGAGTGCACACAAATATCTATCAGATTAGGAGCATTATTACAACTGTGAATGATTAGT
This sequence comes from Amphiprion ocellaris, assembly GCF_022539595.1. Lineage (NCBI taxonomy): Eukaryota > Metazoa > Chordata > Actinopteri > Pomacentridae > Amphiprion > Amphiprion ocellaris. The sequence continues at coordinate 33,221,290 of NC_072766.1, read as the reverse complement.
AAATCAAAACACAATCAAAAACTATTTTTGTAATTTATTCATCACAGATTTTCTCAGTAAAGTGCACATATTTGCACTCTGTATTAACACATTTGCATATATTAATGTAAATTGATTCAAACTAATGCGTTCTAAGTTGAAAAGTAGGGTATTTGCTGTTGTCAAATAAAAATAATAATAAAAAATAAAAGGACAAAATGTTTTTGCTTTTCTAAAGTAAAGACACAGGCTCCACAGTAGGAGTTCAATGCAACTAAAGTCAGTACATCTTTCATTTCTGAGCTTCGGATTAGTGATATTTGACTTTTGTTTCACTCCATCCATGATTCGATTGAGGACTGTCTGTTTTTATAGATTCAGATTCTGATAAATGGTGGAATTTTGCCTCTTTTATAACAAATAGAACATGCTTTTTAGCCCAGTCTGCAAGTTTTGGGTTTCAGTTTATTAAATTGTCACAAATGGGTTAAAAGGAGACTAAGGTCTCTGATATAGAAAATCTAGATACCTCCAGCACAACGCCTTGGTGACTGTGGTGTACTGGGGAACAGTGGAGCAGCAGTTTTTTGCTCTGAGTTAAGAATCCTTACCAGTGCTCACGTATCAAAGAGAGCTGACCTACAGCTGGACAAAGCAGCAACAAGAGATGTTCTGGCTTGTCAAACTTGTTGCAATTACTGAAAAGTGCTCCATCACTAAAGAAGCTCATTCAAGTTTTACTAATAGAAATCCAAAAGTTGTTCTCACCAGACCTTCTCAGGAAATGTAAAGTGGAAGTGTATGCACATCAATAATGCTTATACAGAAAACCTTACTAAGCAGGTCTCACTGCCCAGAGTAAAAGACCTCAAGCTGTCTTGCTGTACTCACTCAACTTTTCAATGTAACAGCTGACACTCCCACTCTGGTTCCATGTTATGTAAGACTGCTTTATACAAATAGTGCTTTGTACAGATTGTGACCAATTTTAGTTATTAAAGCATATAATCTATAGATATAAAAAAATATATACAATGATTGCAAATGCTGTATTTAAATTTCATTTTTGATCATTTAAGAGTACATGATGACCTTGGTGGTAACACAGGCATTATAGATCATCTAAGCCACCTCTGAGCCACAGCAGTGACATTAGACAAACTGTGAAATTTACTGTTTCTATTTCAGTCATCTGGATGGAATATATAATTCCAACCTCGCCATTAATGTACTGGCTCTAAATATTGCACCCTTTGTCAGCCAGTTAGCTTCTCAGGTTCATTCCTTCTCTCATCTCTGCCAGGTTCCAGAGGGATGTAGTGCATCAGATTGTGTGTTTGAGGTACCTCACCTGTCCTGTTGTTCCATGGAAAGCATTTACCTGCTGATGGGCAGAGAGCTAGAAGACCTGGAAGAGGTCCCTGCAGGAAATGTCCTAGGTAAATATGTCTATTTCTTCTTTTTGGTCATTGAGTAATTGTGGCTGTTGTTCAGTGTTTTACTGGCCAGAGCTGGAGATCTGGGAATTGATTTCAAATTTGATTCCAGTCTTGTAACTTCCACAAAGTAGAATTAGCAACAGTTGTAGTTTGGGCTTTCAAGGAAGTAAAACTTCTTGGGTTTTCTCATAGATAATGCTAGGTGTCTGGCAGAAGGACACTTCTGAGGCTTAAAAGGGAATAAAACACTCCGAACTGGAACATAAATACAAAAGATGAACAACTGTTAGACAGTAAGATAAAAATAAAGTTATTTGCTTAAAGCTCCAGTACAAGAATATGCACATACAAATGAAAGGAGAGAAATCATCTGCTTGCAAAGCTCTGTTGTGAAAAAAATATCCAATTACTAAGCTTAAAATTCTTAATCTGTGCCATTAACAGTGAGCTGCAGCTACAGATTACACTGGTAGAAACTGAATCACACATTCAACAGTTCAAGTCAGTCCTTTATTACCATCAATTATGGGTAAATTCAGCAAGTATGAATCACTCTGATCCACAGCAGGCCATGAGACACCATTATTTTACATTATTACAGTGGTGCTACTACCCCACATGTGTTTCTCTTCTGCATACCTCACTCTTAAGACTTGTGACCTACATTTTCACTCAAATCTAGATTCCCAGTTCTTAATGTTACAGCCCTCTCACTGTCCTCCAAGTTTCTGTTGGAACTCGTGCGTCTTCCTACATACCTTTCTCCCTTGATTCAGCTTGATAATTATGTGTTCTGGCTAAGCAACTTTACACATGTTTACAGTCTTTGTCTGATAATCATTTATACAATTTCTGTGTGCGTTCTTGATTTGAGTTAGTCATCTCTGTAAACAGCACTGTCAGCTGACTTTATATTCCCCTCGTGTCCTGATAGTTGACTGAATTTATTTTGATGTTTGTGACAGATTGTCATAGATTCTTGTATATCTGGCTTTTGTTAGTAGCTGTTTGGTTCATAACAGATTTTGAGTGTTAAAAGTTGTTTTTAGGTAGATTTAAGATGAGCTGTCAATAAGACCATCTGCACTTGATTGAGCATCACAGCTCCTTATTTAGCTCGCTGGAGATGGATTTGAAAATAGCCACAGCTGCATGTTATTGGCCTGGTTGCACAGATACAGACTTATTTAATGCCAGTATCTGATAGCACTAATTTGCTCTGTATTACTTTGGGTATAATATTCCTGTATTCGATTGCAGTTGGACATGGGGAGTGTCAATACTTAAAACTTGGGCATTTGCGCTGCTAAGGTCTAAAAGTTGGACCTGTTCCATAGGATGTTTGTTTTGATACTCACTAGTACCAGAAATGTTGAATTGTACATATTTAACTGGTAAATTGCACTTTTATCATCATCATTGCATTGACTGATTTAAGACACTTATTAAAGGTGAAACTTACAGTTTTAGACATGTAATATGTTCACATCATATTGTAAGCACAAATTGTGTATTTTATTTTTGAAATATGACTTGGAGAATAGTTTTTTTTTTTTTTTTTTTTTTTTGCTACTGTGGTGCTAAATGATTGACGGCTTTAGTTCAGACTGAAATATCTGTCATTTATTGGATGGGTTGGTCCCCAGGACTCCCAGAATATGAATCGGAAGGATTTTGATGTATCCTTTACTTTTACTCGAGGGTAGCATTTGGCATAGAGAATTGATTCAAACTTGGCACTGGTTCCAAAGAAATCAATAACAAATTGTGATTCTGCTTATTGGTTCCTGAATGCATTTTACTCATGTTAGTTTCAAATAAACAGTTTGCTGCAAACACCTATTTACTGCTCTCTGCATGCACCATTGGTCATGAAAGTTAAATGCATGAAAGTCTTCTTACATCCTGAAGCATTTGTCCTAATGAATCATGAGTCTAACTTATTTCTCAGTTCACCTACTGTTGCTGAATTGACTGATTACCAGGTTAACAGTAAAAATTGTGTGATTGTCCTCTCGCAGTCACCTTAATTTGTGCTATTATTACAGCAAAGTAGCCAAAGTAAGGTCTAAAATATTTAAGAAACAAAAAAATCTACTGTTTCTACAGTTATTACTTTATCTGTCTATGTTTTTATAGTTTTTTATTTTTATTTTACTTTATTTCTTTACTTACCTAAAAACACAGCATCTATATTACCATACAGTACTAGTCAAAAGTTTGGACACACCTTCTTACCATACTATGGATTACAACAGCAGTCAAATAGGGCTGTCAAATGTGTACTAACCCTACCTCTGTACAACACAACTGATGATCTCAAACACTTTAAGAAGGCAAGTAATTCCACAAATTGACTCTTGACAAGGCACACCTGTAAATTCAAAACCATTTCAGGTGACTACCTCATTAAAGCTCATCCAGAGAATGGCATGAGTGTGCAAAGCCGTAATGAAAGCAACAAGGAGGCTACTTTAGAGAATCTAAAATATGAAACCTATTCGGGAGTGTATAACACTTTTTGTTTACTACATAATTCCATGTGTTCTTTCATAGTTTGGATGTCTTCAGTATTAATCTACAGTGTAGAAAATAATTAAAATCAATAAAAACCTGATTGACATTCATATTTCTGCAGATGGTCATGGTGTTCAGGGGTTTTATCTCACCAGTTCAGTCAGGACACTTGCACAGTTTTGCTACTATTTGTTGCTGCGGTAAGCTGTGGAGTTTGTTGGTGTCTCTGCTCACGTGATGCTCTGGAACAAAACTGAGCTAAATTAAGACTGACTTGACTTGCAAGTTGAACACCAATTGGAGCTCAGCGTTTAATTTTTTTGTTTTGTTTGTCAGCACCCCCACCCACCATCCCCCATATGTTGTATGTTCTTCATCTTGTTTCTGACATTATCGGCCTAATAGATCAGAATGGACAGTGGCTTTAATACATATAGCACACACTATTACTTCTTTCTCTATTACTTTCTACCTTTTCACTTCTCTTTATTCTGGTCATGTGTTGCAATCTTTGAATGCAGCAAATTAGAGTGTTCACCACAGATTGACACATTATAGAACACGCTTACTAGACAAGTTTCTCTTTATTTAATTCATCATTACTAACTGTGATTGTTAGTAATGGTGAAATGGTCAGCTTGTTTCTCCAGGGATTTCAGTGCATTCCACCAAGAAGCTTGATGACTAAGCAGAAAGTTGAACTAGTGGCAGGCAAGACGGAAAAAAAATTTTCCTTTTATAGAAGCACGGAATCACTGTGTGTTTCAGCCATGTGGGAGTCATCATTCCTAGCCTCTTACTAGACTGTGATCAAGGGGGAAGATAATGGTGTATCACCAGCGTGTAAACCCCACCAGGCTTGGGCTTGATTAGCTCTCCATTATTATCCAACAGCTGTAACAAGTAATTGGAGAGGGGTAGAAGCCCACACATGCAACTTTCTCACAGAAATATACACACAAAGCAGCATTTTATATGGAAAACATCATATTCCATTTAACCACATGATGGCACTGTACAGACTGCCTGACAAAGCATTACATTACTCTGTGTGTGTCTCTGCAAGCCAGTGTGTTATGATGGTGAATGTAGGAGTGAGAGACATACACACTGAAAGGCAGATAGACGAAGGAAAGGCAGCCGCTGTACTGTATGCACTGTATTGTGCTTCCTTTCCCTGTCATTTCCTGCCAGCTGTTGGAAACAGCAGCCTCAGGAAATGAACTCAGTCATTCACTGAAGGTTTTCCACTCCAAGAGAGTGTCATGTTGCAATGTATGTGATTAATAGATTGGTTGTTTATTAAGAGCTTTCATAAAGTGCTTTCATTGGTCATTTAATGCAGCAAGGATTAGGATTTTTGTGAAGCTTTGACAACAGAAGTGACTACGCTCCTGTGCAATAATATATTTAAATGTCAAATCATTCAGAATTACAGTAATTGCATTACTTTTAAGTTGAACTAAGTTCTTTCATGCTGCATTAAAAATTGAAAGTTTCATTTCATTATATTAAAAATACAGGCCGCACAGTAGGCACTCAACGCAGCTGAAGTCAGTACACCTTTCATTACTAGAATTCAAAACTTATTTTTTCAGTATTTCACAACCTTTATTTTTGATGACAGACTTAATCCTTCTCAGCATGGTGAATACCAACATTGCACATATTTCTGGAAAGATGTCCTACGATTTTTCAACCACAGGCATACAGTGCCTTAAAAAGTATTTGCCAGAAAATATTTTTCTATATTTGTCACACTTAAATATTTCAGATCATGAAACTAATTTTACAGAGACAAAGATAACTCAAGAAATCACAAAATGCAGTTTTTAGATGATCATTTTATTCTTTGAAAGAAAAATGCTGTACTTCTTCAGCCCTTCTTGCCTGATGTGAAAAAGTAATTGCCACCTTAGCTACCAATCTACTAAATGACCAAATTCATTTGCCGACTGGGTTCAGTTTCACCATCCACACCCTCATATGACTACAGCCAGGCTTGTTGAATCTAAACATCACTAAATAGAACCTGTCTGGCACTGTGAAGTAGTTAAAGGGTCTCAAAAAGCAGCACATGATGCCATGTTCTAAAGAGAATTAAGAACAGATGTCAGACAAAATCATTGACATTTATCAGTTCAATTCAATTCAGTTTTAATACTTTTTCAAGGTACTGTATGTCCACAGGCATTTGCAATTTGTGATCTATAAATGTCATCTGACCACATCTTTTGCACTCATGCAGCTCCATACGGTCACACTTCCACAGTGATGGTTGGATGTCAGGCCTATGCATTCACTGTGTTTGTCCTGCTCAGGTTTATGCCAAACATCTTGACCCCGTCAGAGCTGAACTATTTATTTGTGGTCACATCTGACCAATTAATGTGTTCTCAGTATTCATCAAGTTTCTTTTCCTGTTCTTCAACAAAGTTTAACTTTGCACTTTTGCAGTGGAGAGCAATTTTTATTGCTGTCCCTGGAGGTTGGCATCATGCACTTTACTGTACACTATCTGAGCTGTCCTAGTAAGTCTGATTTCCACTGATAATCCTTGTGCCAAGTCTGAAGTACTTGCCTGTCTGCTTTTCAGAGCTAGATTGTGTAAGTAGTGCACTGTCTGTGGTGACATTTCAGAATGACGGCCCTGCAGCTCTGAACTGGTACTATGGCTCGTTCTACGCCTCCTAATTTCTGGTCACTAATTTTCCAAAACTGTGAAAATTGTGGTATTAGCAGGTGAACTATGTTCATGCAGTTAGGCTAACTGGAAATCACAGGTGCACTGAGTTTTGTTCAGTGATCATTTTTATTTATTTTTTTTACTTGCATGTCATCAGTTACAGGTGTGTTTGCTTTTGTTGCATTGAGTTTCTACTTTAGGTCCTATTGTCCTTCTAAAGAATTTGTTTTTTATTGTTCATAAGAGAAAATTCTTTCCTGCAAGGTGATCCAATTTTTAGTCACTTAACATTCAAGTGATGTTGCACAGAGGTAGACACACTTCCGTTGTTTACTGTATTATCAGAAAAAGTAGGTCCTTGGATGCAGGTCATTGAATAAGACTGCATTGCTGTTTAATTGTCCATTTGTCTGTCTTTAAAATAATCTCTTATTTATTTTATTCTCAGTTTTATTTTTTAAAGTATACTCCTTGTTTAGTTTCACTCTTGTTTCATCTTGAAAAATATATATTTTTCATCAAAGTTTATGTTAAAATATAATGCTGGCGTTCTTTCACTTGTGGAAACTGTTTGAAGAATGGCCATCACTAGTTCCAACCTGAGGTAAAATAAAGCCGAAACGTAGTTTCTGCTGATAAACAGAGACTCTTATAGGAGTCAATGTACGCATCTCCCAAATCTCCACAATGTGACATATGGTCCTTACACATCAAGATTCAAGACCTTTACTTATCACAAACCTGTTCCAGACCGAGTAAACAGTGAGTGGGGTCATTGGCTGATCTTAATTCTTGCCAGTAGGTGGAGTTGGAACAAAGCAAAAAATACACTTATGCTGTTTTTTGTTTGTCTATTAGAAAGAAAGAGCCATGCAAATGTCTCAGAACCCCACCTGTGCTTGTTTATTTGCTTGCATCCTGGGGAGACGTGGTCCAGCCATAATTAACTGTTTTCACAATTTGATGGGGAAGAGCTGCCCTGTGTGTGTCCTGCCATCAATCCCACCCAGCACCTTTGGGAAAAACTGGAACAGCAAACATGAGCCAGACTTTCACCATGTTCACAGTTGGACCTCACTAATGCTTTTGTAACTAAATAGGAGCGAATCCTTGCAGCAAGTAAAGCGTCTGGTGGAAAGGCTAGTATAGCAGCACATCAGTGCACATCCAGTTGTGATCAAACGTTTACACACACTTGTAAAGACTATGTGTTCCATGGCAGTCTTGAATTTTCAATGATTCCTGCAGCTCTTCATTTTCTGGAATCATGACAACACGTCTTTGACACAAAAAACGATCATGCATTTTGGTTCTTTCATAGATTTATTTTTGAAGTTTTGAAAATATGACAAAATCTGCTTTGTCAAAAACATACATACAGCAACTTGAATTATCAATTTTGGTGATGTGGAGAGTTGTGTTAATCAAATTTTCTTAGTGGCATGACCTCTTAACTTTTTGTGAGTAATTATAATTGATTATAGCCCCTGACTCCTCTTTGAATAGGGCCCATTTGATACACTTATTAGATTCAGCCTCAAATACTACAGTGAGAAAGTCTGAGGATCTCAGCACAGATCTGCACAGAGTGCAAACAACTGTTGTAAGTATAAAGTACCTGGTACAGTTGTGTCGCCACCATGATCAGAAAGAAAATGCAAAATATCACCTGCTGCTGATAGAAAGTTAAGCATCCTTTCAGATATGCACTCTATTCCATTAGTGTTGCACAAGTTTAACATGTTGGTTTTATGTCTGAATTTGCACCTCAGTCACATTTCTGTAAAACTTGCACCTGCAATCTTATTAAGTTGGACCTAGTAACATTTTTTTTATAACTTTCAATATGGCACAAGTGTGACTTGAACTAAAACAATAATGGATAGACAGGCACAAACAGTGGTGCTTCGAGTTGTTTGAAGTGATTTAGAGAATGATTTTTCCCCATTTCAGCGTCAATATTTGTCCGAAATCGTTGCATAGATGCTTAATACACGTCTTCACGTCAGCCAAGTGAGCTGTCAAACACATTATAGCAGTTTCATTTTCAACTGCTGAGGACTATTTCCTTCCATTGTAGTATCCAAAAGTGTCCCCAAGTAGAGTAAGTTGTGCACATTTTGGCACACACTATGATATTAACAGACTAATAGCAAGAACTTAATTAATGAGGTTTAACTGTAAATTACCCTAAGCTTAAGTTTTGCTGTTTAAGAAAAAAACGGTACAGTGGTGCAGTGGTAAGCACTGTGGCCTCACAACTAGAAGATCCTGCCTTTAAATCTTGGCTTGGGATCTTTCTGTGTGGAGTTTGCACATTCTCCCTGTATAGTATGGGCTCTTACCAAATGCTCCTGCTTCCTCCCACAGTCTAAAAACATGCTGGGTTTAACTGATGATTCTAAATTGTCCACAGGTGTGATTGTGAGAGTGTTTGGTTGTTTGTCTCTATGTGTAGCCCTGTGATAGACTGGTGACCTGTCCACTGTCCAGGGTGAATCCTGCCTTCATCCTAAGTCAGCTGGGATAGACTCCAGCCCCCCCCCACGACCCTACAGAGGATCAACTGTATTGACTAGTCTTATGTAAATGACAAATACCACATGGAAAGCACAGCTTTATCCGGCACTGTGGGGGGTATATCTGAATGCAGATGTGAGGAACATTAATGGAAAAGCCTTAGGGCTTGCTCTGAGTGTTCAGGCCATTTGGGTTCTATAACGCGTCTTGAGACAATCTGAATTGTAATTGGTGCTATATAAATAAAATTGAATTGAAAAGTGACTAGAATACTGTCATTTTAGCAGATTGATGAAGCCAGCAGTGTTCATAGCCCATGTCTGAAGGGGACTTGGGTCAGAATGCTCAGCTGCAGGAACTCAGGTGTCACTGCCCACAGTCAAGCATGTTTTACATTGCCATGGGCTGAGGTACTATGCAAGAAGGAAGCTTCCTGTAGATGCTGCACCTTAAGGCTTGACTGAAGTGCAACTGATCAAATGGAAAAAAAAAAAGGCCTTCTAGAATAAAGTTCAGATGAAAGAAAAAATTTGCCATTTGGCCACAATGAACAGAAATTTGTTTTGAGAGATGGTGAGGCCTTTATGTGGATGGCTGGGTGTGTGTGCTTTGCTTACCTGGGGAACACATAGTACCAGGATGCACTATGAGAAGAAGGCAAACCAGTGGAGGCAGTGTGATGCTTTGGGCAATGTTCTGCGGGGAAACCTTGGGTTCTGCCATACATGTGGATGTTACTTTGACATGTACCACCTAGCTAAGCATTGTTGCAGACCATGTACACCCTCTCATTGAAACGTATTCCATGATGGCTGTGGCCTGTGGGATGTGCTGAGCAAACAAGTCCGATTCGTGGAGGCCCCACCTCACACACACACACACACACACACACACACACACACACACACACACACACACACACACACACACACATATATAAATCGGCAGATATTTAATACAATACAATACAATACAATAACTTTATTAATCCCCAAAAGGAAATTCAGTTCTGTTTAGTTGAAATTTAGTCACTGTAAAAAGCTGAATGGCATGAATTTGGACAAACGCCATGGAAACTCTATGAATACAAAAGTCCTTTGTTTGATTCTCTTCAGTGTCTTTGATTAGTGCCATACAACTAGCCAATATTGGGATTTATCTGTAATTGCAGTTGAGATTGTAGCAGAGACTGCACAGCTAGCTCGATGGTGAGCTTAGTAAGGCCAACAGTTTGTCACAGGGGTTAAAGACATGGGTAGCATCAGACTCTAATCATCAGGGCCTAATGTGAAGCAGCTGTCTGAAGAGACGTAGCCACAGCTCTTGTCATCCAGGTCAGTGCTTGGGGAGGGAAAAAAAGGACTGAAAAAAGGAGTCTCAATGAAATGAATGATGCTGATTCAACACTGGACGATTTTATGAAAACATTTGTTTTGCATTAGGCTTCTCTCTCTGCATGCCAGTGGTGACTAGAGACCCAGATCTTTAACAGAACACACTGACTAAATGATTTTACTGGTGTCAACCACACCAGGGTAATGGCCTGCTGGGTTCATCTTAGTGCAGTGCAAATCAGATCATGAATAATAACACTCTCTCCTTTAGTGTTCCACTTCAGACAGTAGAATGTCTTTGCACCCTTACTCTCCTTCACTGCAAACAGCAGTCTTTTTAATCTTGTGTCTTGAAATTGTACTGTTTAGTTTTGGAGGATTTTTTGCCTGTTTGCAGAAAACTGCCCCCAAAAAACCCCATTCAGACATTTTGAGGTTGTCTCACTTATGGTTAGATGATTGATGTCAATTTTATCTCTGTGCTATCATAAGTTTTGTTTACTTTTTAACATTTAGTGTAGACTAGTTGACTTTATTTGACAATCCCACAATCAGATTTGATTGTTTATAAAATGTATCTAGGGCTTTTGTAAATACCAAATTAGTCATTATTGAACTTGGAACCAGTCTAAACTCAAGGTCCACTTACAGTTTTTTAAGTATTAATCATTTCAGCTGTCACAGGACCTTCATCAACAGGTAAAGTTTACTCATTTCTTGTAGGACAACAGTTATTCAAGCTTCTCTGTCATGTAAATCACCTAAAACATCAGTTAAAGTTTATTTTAACAGCATATTCATGGAACAAATAAAAGATGAATAAAGATCAAAACATAACCCTAACGCAGCATGAAGATACTTACTATCTGACTGAATATCACAAGAAGTGAAGGTGGACATGGAAGACGCTGACATTGCCAAGGCACAATTTTTCCCATCTTTAGATTCTGATTCTGATTCAGAAAACTTTATTTATCCCCAGGGGGCAATTAAAATGGCACGTAGAGCAGGCAGTGCAACAGTGACGTAAGAAATTGAGTAGAAAAAAAAAGAAATTAAAGATAAGTAACATAAATAAAACATATATATATATATATATATATATATATATATATATATATATATATATATATATATATATATATATATATATATGTATGTATATATAAATATATATGCATGTGTATATATATATGTGTATATATGTATATATATATATATATATACACACACACACATATATGTGTGTGTGTGTGTGTGTGTGTATATGTAGAACAAGTAAGAGATAAGAATAAAAAATAGAATGAAAAGGAAAAAAACAACAAACTTAGTAACATACTAGTGCAAGTACAGATGAACAATGTATCCACGCGCAAACTGGCAGTGAGATAGATACATTACAGAATGCAAAATGGCAGAGCACACTGTGCGTCCACACTAAAAGTCTGTGTGTGTGTTAATAAGTTGAGGAGCTGGACAGCTCTGGATACAAAGGTAGTCCCCCTCCCCTGTGTCCTGCATGCAGGGCAGCAAAGCCGGTGAAAAGAAGGGAGCCGCTCAAATGCTGAGGAGAGAGCATGAGAGGGTCATGGATGATCCGGTTTGCCAACCTACATGTTAAATGTTTATATACTGCAGACAGAGTTCTGAGAGTTAGTCCTATTATATCAGAGCATACAGTAACGGTCCTCTGCAGGCGGTATCTGTTCTGGAGGCCGATAGAGGAGAACCAGCAGGTGATGGAAGATGTGGTGGTGCTCTCTATGAAGGTGTAATAGAAAGTCTGGAGAATGCTCTTACTTACTCCCAAAGAGTTGAGCTTCCTTAGGAGATACTGCCTCTTTTGACATTTTCTGATGATCTCCTCTGTGTTAGTAGCTAGTCTTAGTGTTTAGTACCTGAAATTTAGAAGCTTGGTGAATGGTACACAAGAATTACTTAATCAACGTCCAATTTAAAGAGTGTGTTGCATCAATTTTTTCATATTTGCACACTGTTGATGATCAGTATTTAGTGTGAACAGAGATGGAATCTAACCACCATTGCTATACCCAGAGCCTATTTGTATGTGCCTGCAGCAGTGACAGTTTTCTGACGGTCCTGACTCGTTTGTCTTCCTTGGTCGTCCTTGACACAGTTTCCTGTCCCAGTCGAGCCCTGCTGAGTTCCCACAGCCACGAAGCATTCTCCACCTCATCAGTCCTCCGCTCTCCCCTCGGAAATGTATTGACCACCTCCTCTCCTAGAGAGTGACTGTCTCTGCCTATGTCTCTCACATTATGGCTAATCTAGATTTTGATTCTTTGCTTCTCTTCCAAGAATGTAGTGTCTGGTCTTTGAAGCTTACATGGATAAGTCTCATGATCTTAGCAAAGATATTACACTGATGAAAACATGAATTCAGGAATCAAAAAGAGAAACAATACCCCATCACATAAAACCTGAACAGTCCCATAACTTTAAATGTTTTATTTTTCCACACAGAGTTAAAGGTCCCCTTTATGCTGCTAAAACTCCTCTGACACAGTGGGACACGGACACAGGACCTCTGGGGATGTCCTGTAGCACCGGGATGGTAGCAGTCAGTGAATTCTGTGGGTCCTGTGGGTTGCAGAATGGGACTCTACCTAGATCAGGCTTATCCTAACACATCCCACAGATGCTCATTAAGATTTGGATCTGGAGAGTGTGGAACCCAGGTGAACAGCTTAGCTCTGTCGTGTTCCCCGGGCCACTCCTGAGCAGTTTTTGTGGTGTGTTGTGGTGCATTGTCCTGCTGAGGGCAACTGGCATCAAGGACTGCTGTTGCCATGGGGGGGTGGGGAGTTGGGGGGTTGTTTGACCTGCAACGTTTAGGTGGTTTGGTACATGTCAAGCATCCACATGAATGTCAGGACTCAAGGTTTCCCAACAAGAATGTTACATTATAACAAGATGATCAGTGTACTATACTATACGTTTATTTAATAGGGACAGAACAAGAAGCATTGTTACAATAACCGATGCTGTGTTATTCACTTCACCTGTTAGTGGTCATAATGTTGTGGCTGATTGTATTTTTGATAAATTGTAATATTTTACACAGTAAGTAAATGCATTTTGATTGACAACTGAATGAATGAGTTGACATACACATGAACTTAAACAACAAAAATGTTTATGTTTCATTTACATTAAAGTGTGCATTTTTCATCTGTCTAAAGCAGATGATGTTTTTTTCCTGTCACACCAAACTAGATAAACTCCATTACTGCAGCAGATATGTTATTAACGTGTGCTTACATGATGTGTCTACATATACTACTCACTTCCTCATCTCAAACAATAAATTGAAACAAAAGCTAACAACAGTGATGGGTACATCACAATAAAAAAAAAAAATGCCCATGTCACATGACAGTTTGGATAGAACAGCATGAACTGAAATCCAGTACAATTGTGTTCCATCAGTAGTGTGATTGCAGATGTCTCCAGGCAACAGCTGACCTCTGCCTCGCAATTAGTCTTAAGACCATCTATAAAGATAAACATAGATATTATCATCAAATTATTGCATTTAACTGTTATGTAATGGATGAAAATGTAGTCGAAGCTAAGTAGCCAAGCTAACACTAGCACGTTGACTGTTAAGAATCAAAACATCTTTGACAATTACCTGTCTTCTCAAATATAATATCTGTTGTCTGTGACTACGATGAAGATAGGTAGCTGCCAACAGTTTGATTATTTGTTTCTGGATCGCAATGTAGGCTTGCAAAGTCAGGAATAGCACTTGCATGGTTATGGTGCATGAACGTTGTTGAACGGCTACACATATAATGAAGTACTGACGTTTTACGATGACATGGCTCTAAATTAGCTCCTTGCCAGTGGAAAAGCAAACCGGTTCTTTGGAGGCACAAGATTTAAACCAACTAAGTACCAGCACTGAAGTAGCACTGAACTAGCACCTGGTTCTTTTTGGTCGAAAAGGGGTGTCAGTGGCAGTGACCTGGTCGAAGGAACTGATCCAAGAGCTGGCTGCCCTCACCCCATAGCATCACAGACATCTTATAACAGCAGCCTTAATAGCCATCTTCCATTCTCCCTCTTACTCTGTCCTTTCTATTGTTTGGTAGGAGTACTGTTGGCTGCCTGCCCTCATTCTTTCTCTGAGCCATGCAGTAGAGGCATGCTGGCAGCCATTAACACAACCAATAGATGGTGTGAGTTAGAAGCAGAAATGGATGGCTTTATTCACTTGTCTGGCACTAGAACTCCAGACAGAGACACCAGAGAAACAAAGACTGAGAGGGGCTGTAATGGACACAGATGAAGCTACACTGAGCAGGGACCAGCGTTTAAGAGATGTGGAGAAATCCACACCAGCATCCTTTTACAAAATATTTCACAAAATACGAGAACACAATGATTGCAATCACTGTGATAAGTCTGCCAGGTCAGCCAGTCTGCATCAATAATACATCAAATGCCAGGAAACAACATTCTGTCATTCTGAGTGCCAGTGAGGTGGGTCAGCAATACCAATTTTCGTTGTCAATGTGCTAGTGCTAGCCAAAGTTATGTATGTATCTATTTTACAATCTATCCACTGCATTACGCTTTCAACTGTCTCTTATTGTTAGGTAATAATTTGATCTGCCATACTTACAAATAAATTCTGAAATAGGGGTTTGTTTTGGGTGATATTCAGATCTGGCTCTGTACTCATCATACACTTTGAAGTGCAAATATTAAATGGTCCAACAGCTGCCACTGTTTTAGTCAGCTTCATCCTTTCTGCAGCCAAAATATATTTCCATGAAACTAATGTGCATTTATTTTTTGCAGTTAAATCTTTCTTTTTAGTTTTTCTCTCCTGTTCCTCGCTCATTTTGCTGTGCACATGAGTGTGCATGCCAAAAAACTTTGTCTTTTAACTACAGCAAGTATATTTTTGTATTTTGTTGGTTGAAAGTCTTACACTTGGATATTTCGAAACCGGAGCACATCAAACAGAAACTGTCAGCATGCCTAGATACAACTAAGGTGTGAGAAAATATTTTCAGGTTTTTAGATTTTCACTGTGGAAAATTGAAAAATTTACTTTATAAAGCCACCGTGACCCTGATATTTCCTTCTCTTTTAAAAATACATCTGTGAGTCACACGTCTGTCCTGCCAGAACAGAAAAGATAATATGTAGTCTGGCTGTAAAATACAAGAAGGCTAAAATTTCAGTGGACTAGCTTCTTTTCTGGCCTTAAAATAGTCCGAGCCCTGGTTCCCTTTTTCATAGTAAAGAAATCATCAAGCATCTGATAGTTCTGCTGAAGTGAAAAATACAGGCATTTAAATATCATTGAGATGAACGATGGTGGCTCCATACATCGTTTCTAAGGAATCACTGGAGGTTTCTCCAGCAGGCTTGATCAGCTCTCCAGCTTCTTTACCTTTCATAGACCTACTCATGTTAAAGCAGTGGTGTAACAGTGCTTACCTAATGATGTGTTGTACAAAATTTTTTTGTGGTCATTTTTAATGTATTGAGTCATCTCATCCGGGCAGTAATAGTGTTGGCATGTTGTCCTTTTCAACCTAAATGTTCCTTTCAGTTGTTTATATTCTTCACTCCTTGCCATCTCACCACATAATCTTGGCAGAGAGGCAAGGCTGCTGAATTATTAGCTTTCATGCTGCCATCATTATTTTGCTGCTGCCACATTTCCCACAAATGACATTAATATGCAGGTCTTTGTAGAAGAAATAAACTGTTGTGGTAGAAAAGTCCAGGAGGATTTTCTGTACTTAGTTGTGGTTGTGCATGTACACAATTTTACTGAACAATTATGGACTGTTAGCAACATTTCAGCTACTAGAATGGTACCACAGCAAACTGTCTCTGGTAGCAGGAGATGCAGGTGTCAGACATTAAAATTTTAGGTTTGAGGGTCCAGTTTACTAGAAGTTGGTTGCACTGAAGTTTCTTATGAATTTGTGGCCAAAACCTCCCATTGTTTAACTGCTGATTTACAGCGACATTAGCCCAACGCCCATCAACTCCTACAAATTGGGCTGTTTTAAATGTGAAAAATAGATAATTATATTTAAATAAAAATATTTTTACATATTAATATTGATGCATATAGCAAAAATGTGCCTCTATATGCATTTGTACAGCTATTAGAAACCCCATGTGGTGTAATAATGAAGTAGATCTACTATATTTATAAAGCCCTTTGTTTTGACTCCATACCGCACATCATGCAACTTTGAAAAAGCACAGCAATAAATTGGCAAGTCTTATTGTTTTTGTTTTTGTTATTTCCTGTTTTTTGCAACAATTGCAGTAATATGTATGTTCATTTTCAAGCAATTAATTTCTTCATTTTGCAAACTGATGTTCTGTATCCTTTCTAGCCTAACCCTTAAAATATTTAAACCTTTTAGGACACACACACATGAAATACATGCGTCTTTGTCACTAAAAACAGTCGTGCATTTTGGTTCACTCACAAATTCGTTACAGATCCTCTGGAAAAAATAGAAAATCTGCTGGGTCAGCAATTTACATCCAGCAACTTGAATTATCAGTTTGGTGATGTAGAATGCTGTGTTAATCAAATTTTCTTAGTGGCATGGCTTCTTAACTTCTCGAGTGATTACGATTAACCACAGCTGCTGACTCCTCTGAGCCAATTTAAATGGGGCCCATTGACACACTCTTTACACTCAGCCACAAACACTACAGTGGGAAAGTCTGATGATCTGAGTACAGATCTGAAGAAGCAAATCATTGATTTGAACATGTCAGAAAAGTAACTTGGAGCAATTTAAAAGCAGCTACAGATCCCAAAATAATCTATGCAAGCAATAATAGGTATAAAGTGCATGGTACAGCTGTGTCTCTGTGACAATCAGGACGAAAACATATGAAGCACCTGGATTTTGAGTTGCTGTCTATCCACGGTATAGATCAGGGTGTCTCACTTGATGCAGATGTAAAAACACAAAGCAGCTTGAACTTCAGGTGTCTCATTTCTCAGCGTGCAAGTTACAAAGCAGGACTCTTGGTAATTACGTCTTTTTCAACCCTGAAATGACTGAGGGCGCTATATTTATCTGTGTAATCATGCATTAGACCCCTAGCTTTTAAGCAGCAAAGGTGACTGCCATGTAAATGTATGAGGTGTACCAGCTCCTTACCCTAACCTGAACCAAATATAACCAAACACTAAAGTCAAATCTAAACCCTCTAGCTGGAATTTCACCCTGTAGGGTCCAGCATTTTGGTTTCTGCAACGTTGTCAGGCCTCTTCAGCATGGTGGGTTCACAGTGGAAAAGAATAATCACAGTAATGATAGTATTTATTGAGGGAAACTATGTAGCAAATTTTGTGCATGATATGAAACACAAAAGTGCTCGAAATAAAATTTTCAGCTGGAGGAAGATGTTGTAAAATTTTACTCAGAAAAGACATGTTGGAGATTAGTATGTAGGTAGAGATGACAGTTGTGTTTTTTCAACAGCGGTTGAATTAAAGCCATTTTTGAAATCATCCGCATCATATCCAGTGATGTAAGAAAAGTGCATGTGCATTCATGGTTTGATGCAATGCTTTTGGGAACACTGTCCAGCCTTTTCTGATTAGCAATTACTTTGATGGGTTCCATCTAATCTCTAAAATAGGCAAACAATTCTTTGCATTTAGTAATGCTGTGCTGATCAAAGTGTAGTGATTGTATTATAATATAGGAAAGATGGCAAAAACATCTTTATGTGCAATTTATTTTATTTGTTTTCATTTTAGTTGTACGATAACATCTTTGTGCCAAGAGTTCTAGTGCAATATACATTTACAGACAGTGAATTCATTGAAGTAGTGATTAGACAAAGCCACTTCCATTACAAATTAAATGTCAACAGAAAGTCCATGTGTAACTGTACCTATGAGTTGCACTTTGTATGAAGCCAAAAGTCAGTAACCTTTTTGTCTGTGTTGTTGTCAGTATGTAGGTTTTTGTCAGTCATCAGGATTACATTGTCGTAATTACTTAAATAGTCCACACACAGAAACTCATGTACATGTGGATATGAGCAGATCTTGGTTGAGTCACAAAAAGCCATTCTGTGATGGTGGAACTTTGAATCTGTCAAACCCACACAACACTGTTACCGCACAGTCTACCGTAGTGTTGGCTAATCAGGTATAAATGTTGTGTTTTTCTGCTGTACTGACTTGTCCTGATCCCGTATTGAGTTTACCAGTTTACTAGACCTTTTCTTTTTCTTTTCTTTTTTTCTGGCAACTGCAGCCTACAGCAGCCACAAATGCCACAAGAGCAGTAAGACTGAACCAGAACAGTCAAATTGTGAGGGAGATAGCTAAAGAATAAACTGAAACTGGCTATAAAGCTCCATAAAGTAAAGAAAAGCTGCTGATTTGGGTCAGAATTCTCCATAGGTGAATTACTACAAATGACCCTTTACATTGTCATTGTTTTGACATTTTCATGTCAGGTAAAATATTGATTTTACCTGCATTATATAAAAACAAAAAACTTGATTTACCCAGAAAGAAGTGCTATCCATGTGTACCCATCGAGTGCAATCACTTAATATCAGCTCCTCTGGTAATAATTACAATGCACCACTTCACCGGCAAGGAATGATCCTCTATTAGCATAGCTTTAGTGTCTTCTGCTAATCCAGGGGTTGTTTAATGGTGGCAACTACTAAGGTGCAGATCAGCAGAGCGTTACGCAGCCAGAATGAACCAGCCTGTGAGCCTGAGCTCAGGGAACAGAAACCGATACAAATCTCTCACAGCAGAACTGGAGCAAAAGTCATTTGTATAAACTAAAAAGGCATCCAATTCTGAGGCCTCACTGACTTGTTACTGTTATTTCCAACACTTGTAGCCAAATACTTAGACTTTTCATCTATTAATATCTTTGTACACATTTACAGATCTTATTAGCAGACACATTTTTTTAGAAACGACATTTGCAGATTCCGGTTTGCACTGACAGGTCTCAGTACGCATTTCCAAATTCTTTTACACATTTACAAATCTCAATACGGACACAGATTAAGATACAGACACACACCTCTTCATCCACAGATAGTTTTGCTGCAATAACACCTCCTCCGGCATGCAGTGTCTCCTGAAGAGACCATGTCCAGGGTGTGAGGTCAGACAGGATGTTCTTTGCCTCCTCTCGTCCTCCTGAAGTCCATCACCATCTCTTTCATTTTGCTGATGTTCAGCATAAAGTTATTGATTGCATGATATTGAATCAGTTCACAGTTCAGGATTAGGTTTGTAGTTTGTTCAACATGTCCTGTTTAAGTGCATAGAAAGCTGCAAGCACATACAACTAGTTGTTTCAACCTTAGCTATATTAATCAAATAAAAGTTTTGCAGACTGATAGATGGGTGACCTGTCCAGGGTGTCCCCTTCTTTCACCATAAGTCAGCTGGGATAGACTCCAGCCCCCCGCAACCCTAATGAGGATTAAACGATGTATAGATAATGGATGTTCCTTGGTGTCCCCTCAGTCCATCTTCTCTTAAACTACAACATTTGTGTTCACTTGATCCAAAAATCTGGTTAGTGTCAGACAAGCCTGTGCACTTACTGAACAGGGAAACTGAGCAAAGTGAAGTGCCCGTTTATAAGACAATAAAATTAACTATATATCAGCTTTTGTGGAGTTTTGTGAATGCTTCTAAATGAATGCTTGTAAAAAGCAGCAATGTTCCTTAAGCAAGTGTTGTAATTTTTGAAAAAATGTTTATAAACGTTGTGATTAATAACCTCTATTACTAATTAGTTACTATTTGATTCATCCAAATTTGCCGTGATGTTTTCAGCCATGTCACCCTGCAGCAGTGATACAATAAACTTTGTTGTTTGGCCGGTGGTGCAGCTCCCCCACTACCGCCAATGCAGTCATAGTATGCTCACATCTAGCCTACATACACTTGTGCTCACACAAACACACACAGACTTGGCTCTCTGGAGCTTAAGTGGGACTTTCCAGTGCAAGGGAAATTCCATAGGATGTTAAAATGGAGCAGATTTCCAGAGCTCTGGCCTTGTACTTAATAAAACACAATCCACACTGAACATTTAACAATTTCCAGTCCCACATCATATTTATTGCTTTTCAGTCTGCAATTTTTTCCACTGCTACAGCACTTCTCAAAATGTCTTTTTCCCCAAGGTGACGAGAAGTAGAACCTAATTCGTGCCATAAGTCTGGCTCTGAAACGCTTCCTGAGAATGACACGCTTCCTCTGTTACATCCATGTAAAAGGCTCAAAGTCGGTCCCACTTCCACATCTGTCTTAGACTGAATGTCTTTCAAGCACTAATAAAGGAATCCAACAGATTCAGTAGAAACAAGATGGACAGTTTATTTTTGGAACACTCACCTGGGTGTTCACTTTGTAAGTGGACAGTATGTATGAACATTTAGTATGTGTGTGTATGTGCATATACAGTCAGATCCATAAATATTTGGACATTGACACAGTTTTCAGCATTTCTGCTCTGTACATCACCACAATGGTTTTCAAGTGAAACAATCCAGATGTGCTTTAGGTGCACACTTTCAGCTTTAATTACAACATACCATGCAGCTGTTAATTGTGGCTGAAACAGGGAACAAAACTATTTGGCATTATAGTAGCATGTTTATTTATTGGATTTACTGGATTACCCTTTTTTATTTTAATACGCATGTCATTGAATCCGAAGTGTTGACTTTAACTCTTTGTGGAGGAAAATATTGGTAAATATTAATGAGCTCCCAAATGCAGTTATGATATGGAAGATGAGTAAAGTGTTAATTACTGCATGGACAATTTGTTTGATGTAGAATGTTTTACCTGCATGCATTGTGATAATGAAACAAAACCATTAATGGTATCACCCCTTCTTTAAACAGAATTTTAAAAGAAACTAAACAAAAACATTTGTATAATGCAATATTTGTCTCAAAAATGGAGAAAAAAAAGCAAGTGCAATACAGCTACTCACTGCACAATCATCAGTGGAGACCCAGCAAAGCCTCTTAAGCGAGGATGGAACAGCATTATGCAGAACCTGGACAGTTTTCTGACTGGGATGTTTGACATGAATCTAACATACGGTCAGGTCCATAAATATTTGAATACTGACACAATTTCCAGCATTTCTGCTCTGTACATCACCACAGTGGATTTGAAATGAAACAACCAAGATGTGCTTTAAGTGCAGACTTTCAGCTTTAATTTGAGGGTATTTACATCCAAATCAGGTGAACAGTGTAGGAATTACAACACATTTTATACATGCCCTCCAGCTTTTTAAGAGCTGATTCAATGACATGCTTATTAAAATAGAAAAAGGGTAATCCAGTAAATCCATCCAGTAAAACATGCCACTATAATGCCATGTAGTTTTGTGCCCTGTTTCAGCTACAATTAACAGCTGCATTGCGGAATCAGGTCGTTTGCAAGTGATTTAGCACCAGGTTCTCCACAAACATGCGATGCGAGGCAGGAGAGGGGCGACCATCATCCAGCCGTGCCCCAGCCCTGTCGTGAGCGGCTTTCCATTCCCTCCGAGGCAGGCTATCCGAGACCAACTGAAGATCCACGGCGCTACAGTATCATCACATCTAGGTGGGATTCTGACTTGGAGACATTCAGTCATAATCCACCAAATGTCCGAAAGTGCGGTTCCTCTCGTGCTGAGCAGGATTACTATTGCAAGAACACATCATCTGTAGGGTAAAACTAACCTGTCTCACAACAGTCTAATGGGTTCTCCATTAAAACAACCTGTTGACTGAAGCAGTTGCACGCAATCAGTTCATTGTATGCATAAGAGTCACATGACATGTTAAACGCCCCTTTTGTGTGAACGGACATAGAGTCTGAAGCAGAAAACCTGAGTTAACAAAGAAAGTTGAAAACCATCTTTGTGATACCTGTTAACTCTGATTGAGGTTTTAGTTTTTGTCAAGCTGGCTTACACAAAGAAAGCCTGGCTATGTCAAAATTGCTTAGTAGTACAACCCTCTGGAATGGTCGAAGGGAAGTTCTTCAAATTTAGCACTAACATTTACTTGGACTCAAGCATGAATTGAATACATTTTTGTGGTCAGAGGCCACTGTGACCTTACAAAGCACATCTTTTTGCTGCAACACAGAAGTCATAGTATGATGTTATCTAATGCTGCCACTGTCACTGTTGCCCTGGACAAGAGTAGAAACATACCAGACGCCTATTCTACTGGACGTTGAATGGTTGCATAATGGAGCCAAACATGAGACGCCAGTTCTCATTTTCGCACAAAATCAACCTGGGCTGAAGTAACAGAACAGGGTGGAGTCACACTGTATTCTGGTCCTCTGATTGGGTCATCCTGAGTGCTGATTGGCAGAGAATGTGATATTTTCTTCTCTGCTTGAGTTTGAGGGTCATAAAGAAATCACCAATGGTCACCAGAACTTGCGTAACACATGTCCCGCCTTTGGTAGCAGTGTCGTGCAACTTCCTGACTCACGACAATTACTGCTTGTACTGCTTGTGATGTGCCATTGCACAGCAGACATTCTCTGAACTTTTTAATCAACCTTTGTAGTGCCATGAAGCCATTTAAACTTACAGTCATCCTATGTAGTAGCATCCACAAAGAAAGTAACTGAGTTTCTTTTGCTCTTTTCTCTCTCTTTTTTTTTTTTTAACCAAGACTGGTCATGCAATAAATCTAATGTTGTTTATTGTTATCTGTACATGTTCTTCTGCTGTTCTGTTCCAGGTATCGGAGGGCTAGAGGAGTGTGTCTTGAAGTCAGCCACCCTGTCAACCACCCCTGCTTGCCCACCATTCACCCCACTCAACTTTGAGGCCACGCCCATTGTACGAGTTGCAGTAGAACCCAAACATCCAAGTAGGTCTTCGAAGGAACACATACATCTTATTAGTTAAATAATTTCAATGTTTTAACATTCATAAAGATTTAGGATCTACAGATGGTGTACATCATACTAACCATTGACGTTTTTACAGAGGGGAATACTGTTCATGTACTGTCCAAAAAATAAAAAAATAAAAATCAGCATTTGTTATTTGCATTGAGAATTTAGTAACTGTTTTCACTTTGAATTTTTCAGTCTGCATAAGGACAACAAATGCTAGCATGATTGTCTTCTCTTAGGACCCTGTTTTCAAAACATTGCAATGACCAGAAAGTAAAAAAATGCACTTTCCCCAGTGCAGTACAACGTGCATAAGTGGGAGGAGAGAAAGAAATCCTCACCTCTGTTGTATACTGCATAGAAGTAGGAACAACAAGCCTATGAATATCATAATGAATGACTTGGTTTCCATCTTGTGTTTATGTCAGGTGAGATGCCAAAGCTGGTGCGCGGGATGCGTTTGTTAAATCAGGCAGATCCTTGTGCTGAGGTTCTGATCCAAGAAACAGGAGAACATGTTCTGGTCACTGCTGGTGAGGTTCATCTGCAACGCTGCCTGGACGACCTCAGAGACCGGTCAGTATGTGTGGTAAATCTCCAAGCATGAGTGTGTCTCTGCCTGTGTGCTTTTACTAGTGTACCATATTATCACAAAGTAAAATTGTGTCTCGTTTGTTTTTACAGAAAGTCTTACCTTGTGCATTGTCGCTAATAAGTGCTTTTTTTTGGTGTCTGCTTGCAGTGTGTTGCATTTTCATACTTTTCTTGCTTAACTGAGTCACATTGATCTTCTGGCTGTGTTTGCCATTTTTTGTTGGCTCCTGTGTGGTAACTATGTACTGTACGTGCATTTGATTCTGTAGCGTAAGTTGTGTACAGTGTGTGTTCATGTACTGAGTGACTCAGATCTGAGACAGAGAGAGCTGATCTGTTTCCAGTTTCAGCACCATCATTATCTGGATATCATTGCACACTGACTGCTGTCTCTGTCAGGGTCCAGGTGTGAACCCAGGGAGCAAACACTCAGTACAGGCAGAGTGAGGTCAGCTAGAACCAAGGAGATTTATTTAATCAAACAATAAGGCTGAGCAGAACAGAAACTGGCTACAGGAGAAGTCAAAGTACATTTTAAAAAAGCCTAGGGATTTCACCTAAAACACACTCAGCACGCTCAACTAATGGCAAGAGAGAGAGTGCAACTGCATAAATCCAGAAGTCCAAACTCACAGAACTAATTACAAGCAGTGGGGGGCATACAGGCTCGGGGGGCGGCTAGGCCGAGTCCATGAGAGCAAACAGAGGTCTGGGAAAGAGCTAGCGGTTGTGGCTCGTCTGAGCAGGCAGAGGACAGGACGGATCGGCGGGAAACTAAGGCAGAGAGGAACTGGATTGATTGGCGGCTTGACACGAATGACCAGAAACCAGAGATCTACTCACAGCGGACGTAGCTGACACTACGAGTTGGCGGGGAGTAGAGAGAAGAGCTGGGCTTTGTTGGCGGCGTGATGAGACGCAGGTGCTCCACAGCTGCTCCCAATGCACTGGGATTACATATATGGCCAGGGGCAAAGCGAAGAGGGGGAAGGTGTCTAGAGGGAGAGAGGGACAGACCGAGAGGGAGAGCAGAAGGACAACCAGAAGGACCCAGAAGAGAGGGAGAAAGAGCGAGGGACAGACAGATCAAGGAGAAGAGAGACAGAGAGACAGAGGAACAGATAGATCAGAGAGAGAAGAGAAGGAAAGGGAGAAAGAGGAAGAGAGAAAAGGAAAGAGGTGCCAGACAGGGACCCTGACAGTCTGTCTGGATGCCGCTGACCTCCTCAGAAAACCATGTGATCCAACTGATAGGCAGATTATATTATTTGAGAATTTTCACAATTTTTTTGTCATTGTGTCACTCACTGCTGTGTTCTTGTGCGACTGCAAGTTCAGCTTAGATAAGGTTGACAGATTTTTTTCTTGCTTATTGTAGGAAACTCTGAAGTTTCATTTGAGACCCTTTTGTAAAGCGCTGACCCTCTCCGTAAAGTTGACAGAATACATTGCCTAGTATATACAATTATCAAGGAACAATTTGCATTTTAAAGTAAAAGTTTCATCTTTTTGCTATTCAGGGACACACTTTTACAAACATTTTGTAAACCTTGAGTCAACAGACCGGTAAAATATACAGCGTATTGCAAGTAAAAATATATGATGTAATACAGCCTCACATACAGCAATTAATCTCTAATTACTGAGGATACTAGTTTAGATGTTTTTGTATTGACTCATTTTTAGTGAATATTTAGAGGTTTCAGTTTGTGCTGGTGTGAATTATACTGAAATGTATTAGTAATATTTTTATGTACTCTGATATAAGGAACAAAAGCACCTAACCTTTCAATGCAGTCTAATACAACTGTACACACTACAGCCTCCAAAATGACCTTAAGTTTGAGTCAACACCTTTGTCACACAGTGGCAAAATAAAACAGTTCACAAAGGTTGTTGTTTGATTAGAGTACAGTCCAGTATACAGTGGGGTCATTCAATATGTAAGTGATGAATTACTGTATGATTCCAATTACTTATCTATTCATAGTTGAAGGTACAGTACTTCTAGAGTTAATTGGCTGTTTTTGCGTTCTGAGACACGATTTGGAAGTCACTCTTTGTCAGTGTTAGTACTATGGATGATGATTCCAAAGTGTTGCCTGTTGCACTGTTTTTGAGGGATTCCAGCTGAGAAATGGAGGCCATGTGTAGCACTGCTGCTATGTTTAGAGCCAGGCCAGACAGCAAGGGACAGGGATGGCAAAGGAGGGCAGGGGCTGGACGGCTGGCAGGCTGCTTAGCTAAGAGGAAGGCTGATTGGCTGTTTAGAGGTTTGGTTGCTAGTTGGATGACTAGATAATTGGCTCATGTTTTGTTTGTTCATTGGCTGGGTGTGTGACTGGATGGCTAGATAGCTGGTTCATAAACTGGGTGATTGGATGTCTGACTGATTGACTTGGTTAGCTTACTTATTGGCTGCTTAAGTGACTGGTTGGAGCGCTGGCTGGCAGACAGCAGTCTGAGCCCTTTGTGACATCGCTGGCAAGGAGTCTGACCCGCGGCGTGTCACTCTCAGAATGAGGTCAGCGCTGTTCAGCCAACTGAGCGAGCACAAGACTATGACATCACAGCTTCATCACACTGAGGGGATTATCTCTCTCTGTCTCTCCCTCTTCCTGTCCTTCTCTTTCTATCAGTCTTTTTCCCTGCCTCTGTCATCAGAACTGGGTGAGGTGCCAGGTATTCAGAGATATTAATCAGTGCTCAAGTGTGCAACTGATAATTCAGTCAGTCTTGAATATTCAATTTGGTAGTGTGAAGATTTGACAAAAACTCAATAAATCCTTATTATAAGCTCACAGTTCTTTTTTAAAGGGAAAAACAGGCTTACATATTTCTCTTCCTAACCTTCACTGACATTCTGTGTATGATACAGATGAACTGAAGACTGTTTATTTGCAGTTTTACTAATTCATTCAAAATAAGGGACACTTATACGTCACCTCAGGTGCATCCTACTCCTATCAGTGGTCCTTGAAATCCTTCGAAAAATCTAACTGGATTTCCCCTGTGCCTAATTTAATATTTTGGACATAATTAGGAAAGGCACACACATGTCCATATAAAGTCTCACAGTTGATTCTACATTTCAGAGTGAAAACCAAATCATTAA
Organism: Amphiprion ocellaris; assembly: GCF_022539595.1. Taxonomy (NCBI): domain Eukaryota; kingdom Metazoa; phylum Chordata; class Actinopteri; family Pomacentridae; genus Amphiprion; species Amphiprion ocellaris. The sequence continues at coordinate 33,194,151 of NC_072766.1, read as the reverse complement.
GTTGAGGAAAATTTTCTATGACCTGCAAAACAGGATTCCTTCAAGGCACACATCTGAGGAAAAATATTGTAACATTTCTGCAGTATTGAAAGTGCCCAAGAGCACAGTATGATCCATCATTCTCAAATGCTTTTACTGTGACCTGACCAAAGGGAAGAATTTCCTCCCTAAATGATACATGACAATTGCTAGCAGTATGTATAATTATAATGTAATTGACATACAAATAGTTGTATGTTTATAATTTGCCAGATGTCTCTTCATTGAAGCTACTAGTGTTTCATTAATTTCAAATCATTAATTTAGTGAGGGACTATATTGGCAGTTAGACAGTGATTGACGGGGATTAACTGTTCTTCTGTTACTGTGTATAACTGGATTAAGTGAGGCTGTAATAGTACTGTCTATGCCCTGTGTCTGCACCACCTTGGCACAAATATAAACATAGACATCTTTTCTGGAATGACCCAGTAACCCCTAGGTCAGCCAAGAAGCATCTGTGCTGTTCAGTAAAGCCTATAATACAGACAGACAAGCAGACTAAATAGTGTGTTCCAGCGTACGTGGAACGTCAATGTACTTGTATGTATTAGAGCTGTAGACTCATTAACACTGACTGCAAACAATTCATTTGTTTATTTTTTTGCATTTCCTTTGCAACATGTTTATTTCAATGGATTTTTAACGCCATTAGAGGAACACATTTGTGATAATAAATTGTTTTGATAAGGTTCAGATAAGGATACCAATGTTCTTGTCTGTGGCTCTAAACCCCAAGTCCATTGGTTTCTACTGAAGATTTCTACTTCTTGTTCTTCCCCTGAGAATATTTCTTACAAATATATGTTGACAATTTTTCAAAAGGTTCAGTAATTTCTCAAAACACCTGGTTGTGGTATGTTTTAGCAAATGTTGTTCAAATAGGAGGATATTAATTCATAGTTTTTAGTGACCAATTATATATCAATCCAGACTTGATGCTCCAGTGAGTGTTTGTAGCACCAGGATGGTGCATGGCTGACTGTAATACCTGCATCTTTGTAATTAAGGAGCATGTCTCCCAGAGCAAAGGTGTGATACATTAATGTGTTAGAAATAGTTTTCAGACAACGGAAGGAGTAAGATCGCGCTTACAGACAAGCATTGCAAAATATTTTCATCTGGTTAATTGGAAACTAAAAAACAATAGAATAGCGCAGTGGGTGCCACCTTGTTACCAGGTTAGTAAATGAATCTCAGTAAATCACTGGTTGAAGATCAGAGCACCACCTTCGATTCAAGGAAAATAGACTCAATCAGTAGCTAGGCTGAAGGATTTTGGAGGTCTACATTGTAGAATTTGGCAGCATTCACACTTATGAAATACTATTTAGACCAGCAGATATATATGAAACATTTATTAAAGAAAATACAAGCAAATCACAATATTTATAAAATAATCTAACTACATGTATTTATAGGAGGAGTCAAGAGTGTGTGTGTCTGTGTGTGTGTGTGTGTGTGTGTGTGTGCATGGTGGTAGAGCAGCAAAGACAATGTTTGTGGTCTTTGTTCTGCTTCACCATGTGCTCAGACATGAAGCCACATGTTAGATCAGAACAAAAGAGTCTGTGAAGCGGAAGGTTTGAATGTCCTCTCCATGTGTGTGTCTGTTTAGAGGTCACTTCAGATCATGTGTGTGACTTTCAGAGGCCATGTTAAAAAATGAGGATGTCAGTTTGCATGTAGGATCCTGTGTCTGTATACAGCCTAAGTAGCATCAACGTTACTTTGTGGAATCAAATACCCAATGACTGAAATCTACAACTGACCGAAACATACAGCCGTATAACTTCAATAAAACAGTATAATGCAAATCATATTAACATCGGCAGTGCTATGCTTAGCCGAGTTTGCTGTTCTGCTATGCCAGCTGTGTATATAGATGCCAGTTACCACAGTCCATGAAGCGTTCCTCTGTGTGTAGTTGTAGCAGTTCTGTTTTTCCGATCACTGGTGTGTAGATTTTTAAGAGTTGAAGTGTGTAAGATGAAAGAAGTAATTGCTGTGGAGGTTTCTTAGGCCTCAGCTGGAAGGAAACCGGCCACTTCTTTGTTTTCTACAGAGTTAGCGGCTCAGTATTAATGTGCTCTGTTGGTCCTGTTGCTGGTGCAGTTAATGGGCAGACTTTGAAATACATCCACCATGTCTCTGGTATGACTCCTCCAGGATCGATTTAGAGAAGAAGCCCAGCAAAGACATTCATATTCACTTTAACTTCTTATGGCTTTTAGGTCTTTAACCTTTTTTCTTTTTTAGTTTCAGATGAAAACACACAACTTCTGCGATATATCTGAAGTGGAGATTGTGTGTTTGCTCCCGTTAGTGTTTCTGACAGGTATTTGGGTAAAGAACAGTTGCTAATATTGTGGACAGTCACAGAACTGTGACAGTAATGTGTGTTACTTATTAGGGGTAGTGTTGTCAGTAAGTATGTCACCAGTACGCTGGCATTTCATCTAGCGCCACAGTCAGATTGACATTTTTGGTTTTGTGTCAAGTGTGTGGACAAATATTGGATAGATTGCCATAAAATGTGCTACACACATTCACATTCCTGTCAGGAGTAAAGGCCAACATGTACTTTGTTCAAAACTTTTATTGGAGTTTTCTTTTATTTGTCCACTGCTAATGGCATTCATGTATGTCTCTGCTTGTTGTAAGTGCTAATAAGCAAATGCTACTTTGACACTGGATTCAGGATTAATTGATATTGTTGTTGATCCGTTTTCTGTCTGTTGTCAGGTTATTTCTTAGATATTTAGAATATTATATGTAGGTAATGCATAATATTATCACACTTGCATGAAGCTGAATATGAATAATTAAGACCAGATTAACTGTTTTTAATTGATTTCACCTTATTTTTAAAGGTTTGCCAAAATTGAGATCAGTGCGTCTAAGCCCATAATTCCATTCAGAGAAACAGTGGTTCGTCCTCCGAAAGTGGATATGGTAAACGAGGAGCTGGGCAAGCAGCAGAAAGTTGCCATCATTCATCAGGTGAGCCACCAAGTTATTAGTCAAGTTATGGAGCTGTTGTCCATGTTAACTTGCATCGATCAACCACAGTATTAAAATCACCTGTCTAATATTGCATATTTCTCCCTCGTACCACTAATGCAGCTCTCACTCCTCAGGCCATGGACACTGGACTCTAAGGGGGTTCTGTGGTGCCTGGCCTTGGGACTTTTGCAGCAGATTCTATGGTTTTAATGTTGTTGCTGGTTTGCATATAGCCAGTTCATGAAATTTTCTGTTTTCTGTTAGAAGCATTTTTTGTCTGTTTGGTCTGTCCAGTGAAATGAAAGGTGCTGTCTTAGTGTGTTGAAGAGACATGTTTTATGTTGCCTATGTGGAATATGGGACAATTCGAAGGAGCAGTGGAGCAAGGGGTAGATTTGTTGGATTTACTGATAAGCTCAGAAGCACAGCATTTTACAGAACATAAACATTTCTACCAAGTAATCATATCTCAGTAATGGTAATTAGTTTTCAGATATGTTGGTATGTATGTCTGTGTTGCTAGGTGAAAGAAGAGTCCTCCCAGGGTCGTTCGTCTGACACTCTACTTGTAGACCCCAGTGGTCTGGTTACGCTCACCACTCCCAATAGACTGGCCACTGTCTGCGTCCGAGCAATACCGCTGCCACAGGGTAAGCTCAGGACACACACATAAAGCAGGTGTCAGTAATGTTTAAAACAAACTAGGTTGTATGCTGTTTCTCCAACCGCACTTAAAGTGTTTGTAACTATTTCGAATGGCTACGCTGCAAGGCCCGGTCAGAACCATATTCTATGAGTCGCACCAGTAAGAACCCTTACACAAACTTTTAAAAGTCCCAGGCATTTATTGTTGTGCACTTAGTCATGTAAGAAGTTCAAACCTTGCCCACTTTTTCACCTCCAAACACCTGGCTGGTAACTTTGTGAAGTATGTGTCATTGTCAGAATGTCTGAGAAAGTTACAGCAATTGTCAAATGAAAAGTTTTCCTGTAGTTTGATTAGCATTTAATCCAACATACCCTGTGCTAAACCATATGCAAGCGTAAAAGTGTCAGAACAAAGGTAGACATCACATGGAATAAAAGATTTCCATAAACATCTTTAAGGTCTGTCCTCCTTTTTTGTAATTAGTACAAGTTGGGGAAGTCAAATGTTTGCCTTTTTATCTTTGCCTACTGAAACAACCAAAAAGTCTATGTCAACAAACATACAGTTCAGTTGAAAAGTTCTCAGACCTTTTTCAAGTTTTCCACCTATTGTTATATTTCTGACTAATCTTAAAATTGATTCAATTCATTTTATTTTGTTATCAGTCTAAACACCAGACTCCACACAGCAAAAGTGGATTTCTGCAGTAAGGCATGATGCTTACATCACAGATCTGACTAATGACCTGATGCTCAGTGCTCAGCCTCCTTACTCACGCTGTTGGGAACTGTGGCCAAATAGTTTGAGGAATATATTGCCTCACATGGTCTGCGTGTCATTCAGGTGGCTTTTGGAAAACTCCCAGCAGACTGTCATGTATCATTTAGTGAGATTCTTCGTCTAGCCATACTACCATAATGGTCTCGTTGGTAGGTCACTGCACTGATAGAGGTCCTTCTGTAAGGTTCTGATATCACTGTGAAGGAACTCTGGGTCTCATTCATAATGACCATTGAGTTGATCTTCCTTTCTGACTAATCAGTTTTGGCTGGGCAGCCAGATCTAGGAAGAGTTCTGCTGTTTCGAAACATCTTCCATTTGAGAATGATGGTGCTCTAGTGCACTTTCAATCTTGCACAAATGTTCTTGTATCCTTCTCCAAATCTGTTTCTTGATACACTCCTGCCTTGCAAGTCATGAAGAATGTTCTTAACCTAATGGTTTGGTTGTCACTCTTTCAACTGTGAGACCTTATACAGACAGGTGTGAACCTCACCTAATTGTGACCAATGAATACAGTTGGGCACACATGTACTCCAGCCAACAGGCATGTCAGTGAGTATCATAACATGAGGACTAAAAAGTCATTTAAATGTGATATTTTAGTTTTTTATTTCTTATAAATTTGTAAAACACACAAAAATCAGTTTTTGTTACTATTATGAAGGATTGTGTGCAGACTGATGAGAAAAGGAACATGACGTCAATCAGTTTTAATATGAGTTTGAAACGTAACAAAATGGTAAAAACTTCTAGATATAGATAACAGCTTAACATTGCAATCCATTACACTATTCTGTTTACATTTTTTGCAAAACCAATATGACCAAGGGAATTCCGCAGTCTCTTGAATTAGTTTCCTGCCTGTGGGATGATTTTCCACTCTAATGACATGTGCTTCCTGCACCTGAGTCCTACTGGGTGGTATTCTAGCAGACCAGAGAGTGCATTCACTGAGGTACCTTGTCATCCCAATGTTCGAGTAGAGCACCAATTTGCTCTGTCAGGAACATCAGGTTAAGGATTACTGAAATAAAAAAATAAAATAAAGTTTGCGAAATAACAGACCTTATACCTAAAGCCAGAGTTTCTGAAATTATGTAAACTTTAGTGATGACTGAAGCTGCTGAAGTGTGAAGGGTCGTGTACCTTAGTCATACTAGTTATCAAAGCAGTAATAAGTACTACTGTTTTGTCTGATCAGAGGTGACCCAGCTGTTGGAGAGTAACTCGGAGGTGATTCGAACTCTGGAGCAGATAAACATGTCCCTGAGGGAGGGGAAGAGTCTGGACATCAGCCTCAGAACCTTGGAGGCCATTGCTGGATTGAAGGACCAACTGGACAGTCTTCTGCAAGGGAGGAAGTGGAGGAATGCTGTGGAACGTATCTGGGCCTTTGGGCCTCGCAGGTCTGACTGTAGTGGCTTTCTATTCATAACCAAAAGAACAAAGAGTAACAAGAGTAGACTGACTTTTTTCAAAAGGAAGTTTGACCTTTCGTATGTATTATAAATGCAGAAAGAAACAGGCCTTTGTTTGACACAGGGCTTTATTCCTAATTTACTGTTTTCATAAACATTTTAATCAGATTTTCGTTCATTTATTCAACCTTTAATGAAATATCAAGGAATCATTGAAGGCATGGCCTCATTTGCAATGATGTTGCGTACATTCATAGCAGAATAAATAGGGCAGTAATTAGCGTACAAACGACAGAACAGTACAGTTACTTTCAAGAGTATGGTAGTTTGGAATCAGCATTTTAAAATGATCTACATGTACAGCTGTGTTAAGTTTTAAAATTTGTTGTAAAATGTTCCAGGTCAATGTCCAGCACAAACACTAAAGCATTTATTTATTTTTTTTAATTCTGTGTAAGACCATGGAAGTTCAAGCATTAGCCAGTTGCTTGAGGAAACTAAGTATTGACTTTGGGATCAGTTTGGCAGAGAAATGATGTATATTGCCATCTATCAAGGGGCTGCACGGTGGATCAGTGGTTAGCACTGTCACTTTGCACCTAGAACATCCCTGCTTCGCGTCCCAGCCTGGGCCTTGGATCTTTCTGTCTGGAGTTTGCATGTTCCCCCTGTGCATGCACGGGTTTTGTCTGGCCATTACAGTTTATTATGGTTGTAGCATTGTTAATATAAATTATAAACAGAACGGAACCCACAGTTGAACCTTGTGGTGAGAGGTAAAAATATAGAGCAAAATACAGAGTGAACATTTCCTATAGTCAAACATTGTTGACGAGACAGGGAGTCCTGAAACTATTTACATGAAAGAGTCTAAATCAATACCATGTAACTTTTGTATGAGCATATTGTGGCACAGTATTGAAAGATGTCACGACATCAACAATAAAGGAAGCACAATATTGTGTACAACTGACACTATAGCATTTGTAACCAAAGTAATGATGACAGGACTGTGTTTTGCTCTGAAATATGATTACAGGGTTCAAATTGAATTTCTTGAGAGAAGTTTCTGAGAAGATTATTAATAATTTACTGATGTCAGGACTTAAGCAAGATGAGACAATACGAGCAGCCTTATACCGTAGGGCATCATGTACTGATTTTCCAACCTGAAGCATAACTGTAGTAGAGAAGGAGAGGTTGGACAAATATGCATTTTCCATCCATCTATCATTTATAAGAAGGTAGTAAGGTGATAATATGGCCTTTTGTGTTTTTAAAGTATCCTGCACTATGTCTAGGTGACAAAAACCATACAAAGGCCGTGCACGTCCACATCATCAGTTGTAGGTGTTGGACAACAATATGTGTCCAAATTTGGAAAAATTTAGTCTGCCCTCTATCCAGGTGACCAATTTCATCATCAGTGCAGTTTTTAAGCCACTTCAAAGTGAAAATTAAAATGTAGTTTTAAGCATAGAAACCCAAATGAATGATTTGTAGTTCCTCATAAAGTGTAGTGTCACTGTTCTTTTTTTCAGGTATGGTCCCAACATTCTGCTAAACAATGTGGACTCCTACCAGCGGCCCTCGGTGTGGCAGTGTCTGGGTCGGGGAGACAAAACAGTTGAGGCAGGAGCTCAGGCTGCTGTTCTACGGGACTTTGACAACAGCATCATCAGCGGCTTCCTGCTAGCAACTCTGTCAGGACCCATGTGTGAGGAGCCTCTAATGGGAGTTTGCTTCTGCGTGGAGAGGTGGGACGTCCAGTCTTCAGCCCCAGCACAGCATCAGGAATCCTTTGAAGAGGACTCCATGTCCCATAAGGCTTTAGCTGACAACAAAGTAGAAAGGAGCAGTGAGACGTCTGCACAGGAGGAGGGCATGGCATCAGGACTGGGTCAGGCCGAACGCAGACCAGAGCCTGCTTCTGACTGCTATGGGCCAGTCTCTGGCCAGCTGATTGCTGCCATGAAGGAGGCCTGCCGTCACGCCTTCCAGGCTCAACCCCAGAGACTCATGGCCGCCATGTATACCTGTGAGATCATGGCCACTGCAGAGGTGCTGGGTAAGAGAGCATTATCAACAAGCCTTTGCCACACAACTACTTTATTTAGCCTTATAATAAATAACATTTTAAAAAAATTACAGTTTTTCCCAACTAAACTTCTCCTTCAAGGAGCAATGAAGGCCTAAATTTGATACAAGCCTCCTTCAGAAAAGGCATTTTACCTTTTGCAGTTGAGGGCTTTTTTGGTCCCGGTCTTATTTGCGAGAACAGTATAAGTTATGGTAAACATGCCAGGTTTTGTCCTAATGTCAGGTGATACAGATATCATTCACATCATCCCTTTGAGACTATCTATCCATCCATCCATCCATCCATCCATCCATCCATTATCTGTACACCGCTTAATCCTAATTAGGGTCGCAGGGGGGCTGGAGTCTATCCCAGCTGACTTAGGGTGAAGACAGGGGACACCCTGGACAGATCACCAGTCTATCGTAGGACTACATATAGAGACAAACAATCACATTCACACCTACGTAAACCAGGGATCTTCTAGCTGCAAAGTGCTTACCACCAATCCACTGTGCAGCCCCCTTTAACACTAGAGATTCTAAAAGTATGGTCCCCAGACCCTTAATGGTCGATGACACCATGCCAGGGGTGTTACTGTTACTCACAATAAAAACAACATCTCAACCCAATGTTGTCATCATCAAGTGATAAAAAGACAAATCAGCCAGACTGACATCAGTGAAAGCAGCAGTGGAGACCACAGTGTGGGAGCTGTCATTGGTTGCTGGCAAACAAAGACATGAGGCCAGTTAAGCTCTACAGCACCTCCTAATAGCACACAGAGATGTAAGTCCAGAGACTTTAATGGAAAGGTGAAGAAGTCACCTCTCACAAAAATGCAAATTTATAACTTCGCAACAGTTTCAGCAAAAGGACAGAAGTATCTTTTTGGATAACTCAACGAATTGCAAAAATCATAAAGCCACACACAATTGGATGGATTTTCTTCATATAAACAACATGTCCGTGGATATACTGAGCCAGAACATCCGCTCAGACCTCTTTCACATGAATACTAATGCTTTGGACTGGATGCATGAGCTTGAAGTGGTCTTACTGATAAGGCAGAAGTGCAGCTGCCGAGCCTATCCTGTGACTGAATTTGCTTCTGAGGAAATTGAACCTTTTTGGCCCCTTTCCAACTGACTTAATATTTGAGTCTTACTTTTATTCCACACTGACCGCAATGAAGAGTAAGCACAGTATATGTTTACATGTAGAAATTACATTAAAGTCTACATATGACTTCAATAATTTACTTCAGAAAAGCATTCCAATGACAGATGGGCACATATGTCACTAATTTCAGGTAATTAATGTTGGTAATTGAAGTCACTCAACATCATACATTTTACTTTCATAAGGAGCAACATCAGCTCCATAGGCAGCTGACTGCCAGTCTGAGGACCCAAAAAGACCCAATAAGTGACGATCTCAGGTCCCTAACCCACTGAGTTTGAGGTAGAACAGATGTACAGTTTTCAAGATATGTGAAGAACATACAGACAGACAAGGATTCCTTCATTTATTACAAAGATGATGTGCATTACAGGGGGTCAGTCTATAGTCTTGAAAAAGTCTCATGACCCTGTGGTGTAAATAATATGATGGGATTCTGGAGTGCAATATGATGTTCTCTGTGTTCCTGGAAAAACATGTATACCTTCTGGAAACCACACACACATACACATAACCCTCATTTTTAGGGGCATGATGTCCTGAAAATGTCACAGTTGGTAATTTCAGCATGAGAACAACAAGTGAGGCAGCAAAGCTCAGCATTGACTAATGTTCCACAACACTCTCTAAGCTGTTGTCCTCTGAAAGTCATTAAGATGAACATTAGGCTTGAAATAGCATTTAACGTGTTAGTAAACAGTATCTTTAGGCTTTTTAATAGCCACAGCAGTTTGTTCAGCAGCTTTGTCAGTTGAATCAGAGCAGGGCGACTAAGTGACGCATTAACTGAATAATACTAAAAAATCTCCTGACTTCTGGCTTTGTGCAGCTGTTTGAGGACCACAAATACCTCTGCTGATGCTCATTCTGACCTGTGTCCATTTGGATAAGGTACTTTAGTACAGTGTATAAGTTTCTAACTTTACATTCATTGAAAATGTAAATTTGATGGTTCACTGAACTATAATCCTTTAAATTTAAATCCCTTGTGTGTAAATCACTGAAAAGCACCTCACTTTTTTCTGACATGTTACAGGAGTCTTAGTTTTAACTGTGGGAAAACCTTCAGGTGCGACTTCTAACTTTAGTATATAATCAGCGTTAGTTTAACGAACTAACATGAGTATTAGTGAGCATCAAACAATAAAATTGAGCGCCTTATTGTTTTACTAGGGATAAAATTCATATTTTTTTATGAACACAACTACAAGTTTTTAAAAAATCTTTCAAGGCAACGACTAGTTGTGTGAGTTGTTGAACAATAAATTAGTGTAGTTTTGTCTTGGTTATTATATTTATTTATTGTTAGACAGAAAGGGATTTCATTGTTTTGATTCATGCAAACCCACCTGAAGACCCTTCTATTGGCCTTAGTAGAAAATAAAAGTCCTTCAAAGGACTAAAACATAATGCCTGAGCATGTCCAACATCAGGAATTAATGGACCACACAAGGCAGGGGACCACAGAGTCTATTAATCCCTGATTATGGACACATTACAGGGTGTTATCCCATTTACACCATGGACATTTGTTAAAGAAAAACAAAATAAGACCAATAATTTAAATTTTCATGTGTTTTACAGTTAGAAGGTTTAGTTCACAAGACACAACTCTGTTTTCCGAGTTGGCCTGAGGTTGAGACTACTACCTGGTTATAATCACCCCATAAAGTTCTAATGCAATGGACACATTGTTCTCCTGAAAGCAACTCCTGTAAATAGAACAAACCCTAGGTATGACTTGACAACAGGATTTTTTTCCATTTCACTTCTTTCTTTCTTTTTTCTTGAAAACAGTCTTCAGGGAATCTGACTGGGTGTTCTGCTGTGTATACTCAGTGTTCTGAGTCTTGTGTACGCTGTGTGTCTTTCATCAGGCCGAGTTTATGGTGTACTGGGAAAACGAGAGGGTCGAGTCCTCCATGAAGAGATGAAGGAAGGGACGGACATGTTCATCATCAAGGCTGTTCTGCCTGTGGCTGAGAGCTTCGGATTTGCAGATGAGATTCGCAAAAGAACCAGCGGATTGGCCAGTCCACAGCTGGTCTTCAGTCACTGGGAGGTGATTATTATTATTATTATTACTATCATTATATTATACACAACTTGTCTTTTTTATCCCATAGCTACCTCTAGCGCATGTGATCAGTATTTGATAATATTATGTAGAACAGCAGTTCTCATTCAAAACTTGACTCATGACAAATTTGATGCATTTTCTACTTGCACAGTTTATGCATGTGTTATGGCTGTGAGCAGTTCAAACACAGACCACTCTTTCCTTTTCCGAGTGTGTTATTTGAATGAATTATAGAGGCCTTTTGTGGAACACAACATGACACATCTAAGATCAACCACAGTGGTGCAGGATACTCTACTCATGAGGGTCATGTGACAGTCACAGCTGCATCTGTAGATCACTTTTTATGTAATTTTTGTAACTGAGATAAAAGAGGTTATTCAGTTCCAGTGGACCTTTTCATGTCAGAATGCAACAGTACACATATTTGTCCCAAACTGTGACACACTGTCAGTTCAATATGCCTTGTGAGTCGAACAGTCGCTGTCAGAAATCTGTTTATGTCAACTTAATTTCACCCACAGAAAAAAAAATACTGGAGCACAACCTTCCTCTGTATTGTTTTGGTAGTACTCCAGTTGTTATTTATCTGCCAGCAGTCTGTGCCAGTTTTATGAAACATGCATTGAATCCACCACATCTTTGCTCACATTGTACGAGTCAGTTGATGAGCTACCATGTGGAGTTATAAACATACAGTGTTGAGCAAAAGCTTATAGCACACTTGTAAAGATCATGTACATCATGATAGTCTTGAGTTTCCAGTGACTTTTATAGCTCTTAATTTTCTGTAAGCAGTGCTAATATTTGGTTAAGTGTCCGTTGGTCATTTTAACCAACTAGGTGCTTTGCGTAGCCGTCCACAAGCTTCTGGCAATCTTCTGGTTGTATCTTGACCTGTTCTCTTGACAGCATTGGAGCAGTGCAACTAAATATCTAGGCTTTCTGACACAGACTTGCTTCTTCATCACAGTCCACAGGTCCTCAACAGCATTTCAGTCAGGACTTTGGAGGGGGGCAAATCTAAAACCTTAATTGTAACCACTTTTAGGCATTTCTTTACCGTGTTTGATGTGTGTTTTGGGTCATTGTCTTGTTGGAACACTCAGCTGCATTCAAGACCCAACCTTCTGACTCTTGATCATCATCAATTGTCTCTCGGCAGCATGCGATAGTTTGTGTTTTCTTCCTGATCATGGCAGTGACACAACTGCTGTGTTGAAATGGCTCAAAGTGACTTTCCTGACTTGTTCAAGTCAATAATTTGATTCTTCAAATCTGTGTAGAGCTCCTCAGACTTTCCCAGAGAAATGTGTGGCTGAGTTGAAAGAGAGTAAGTGAAAACGGTGCTATTTAAATTGATTTAGAAATCCCCAACTGTAGTCAATTGTAGTCATTCACAACATGTTAAGACGCCATACCACTAGGAAAATTAGATCAACACAACTTTCCACATCACCTGCTGATTTAAGTTGCTGTATGTATATTTTTGACCCAGCAAATTTTACATTTTTTTTTCTGGAAGACCAATAATAAACCTGTGTAAGAACCAAAATGCATGGTTTTTGTGACAGAACCCATCTATGATGATTCCGTCATTGAATATTAAGACTTATAGGGTCATAGGAAGCTCAAGACTGACATGCTATACATGGTCTTTACAAGTGTGGTACACTTTTGTTTAAAACTGTATACATTCATATACAGTGCCTTGCAAAATTATTCATAACCCTTGAACTTTTCCACATTTTGTCACATTACAAGAACAAATTTAAGTGTATTTTACTGGGAATTTATGTGATAGACCAACACAAAGTAGTGCATAAGTGTGAAGTGTAAGGAAAATGATATGTGGTGTTGAAGATTTTATACAAATAAAAATCTGAAAAGTGTGCCGTGCATATGTATTCAGCCCCCCTGTGAATCAATACCTTGTCGAACCACCTTTCGCTGCAATTACAGCCTCAAGCTTTTTGGGGTATGTCTCTACCAGCTTTTCACATCTAGAGACTGCCATTTTTGCCCATTCTTCTTTGCAGAATAGCTCCATTTCAGTCAGATTGGATGGAGAGTGTCTGTGAACAGCAATTTTCAAGTCTTGCCACAGTTTCTCAGTAGGATTTAGGTCTGGACTTTGACTGGGCCATTCTAACACATGAATATACTTTGATCTGAACCATTCCACTGTAGCTCTGGCTGTATGTTTAGGGTCGTTGTCCTGCTGGAAGGTGAACCTCTGCTCCAGTCTCAAATCTTTTGCCTCTAACAGGTTTTCTTCCAGAATTGCCCTTTATTTAGCTCCATCCATCTTCTCTTCAACTCTGACCAGCTTCCATGTCCCTGCTGAAGAAAAGCATCCCCACCTCATGATGTTTCCACCACCATGTGCAATCCTGCAAACAGGATTTCTTATTGCTTTTTTTTTCAACAATAGCTTCTTCTTGCCACTCTTCCATAAAAGACAAATATGTGGAATGTGTGAGTAATAGTAGAGTAGTGGACAGATTCTGCCACTTGAGTTGTGGATCTCTGCAGCTCCTCCAGAGTTACCACAGGCCTCTTATCTGCTTCTCTAAATAATGCTTTCCTTGCCCGACCGATCTGTTGAGGTTGACGGCCCTGTTTTGGTAGTTTTGCAGTTATGCTGTCTGCTTTCCATTTTCAGATGATAAATTGAACAATGCTCTGTGTCATGTTCAAAGCTTAGGATATGTTTTTATAAACTAAACCTGCTTTTAACTTCTCCACAACTTTATCCCTGAGCTGTCTGGTGTGTTCCTTAGTCTTCATGATGCTGTTTGTTCACTAATGTTCTCTAACAAACCTCTGAGACCTTCACAGAACAGCTATATTTATCCTGAGACAGGTGGACTCTGTTTACTAATTAGGTGACCTCTGCAGGCAGGTGGTTGCACTGGATTTTATTTAGAGGTATCAGACTAAAGGAGGCTGACTACATATGCACGCCACAATTTTCAGATTTTTATTTGTATAAAATCTTCAACACCACATCTCATTTTCCTTCCACTTCACAATTATGCACTATTTTGTGTTGGTCTATCACATAAAATTCCAATAAAATACATTTAAATTTATGCTTGTAATGTGACAAAATGTGGAAAAGGTCAAGCGTTCTGAAAAATTTTGCGTGTGCGTGCGTATGTGCGTGCGTAACTTTATTACCAATTCAAATTAAGTCTGTAAGGAACTCTCTGAATCCATTATACACAAAGATACATTTGCAGACAGCTGGAGTGTGAGCTTGTTATGTGGGGCTGCAGGTCAGTGAGGCTGTCTGGTTAACGAGACGGTTCCCTCTGGGGAGTTGGAATCAAAGCTGCATTAGACAACATGTGCGTTAGACCTGCCGCTTGGCTGGCTTGAGCTTCAGGACACACACTCGTCTCAGCGTCCTGCCGGCCATATGGACAGTGTCGGTTGGGGTAATTGGTCGTGTTTTCTGTAAGGAGGGAGACATGATTTTTGACTATTGTACAGCCACATGTCTGACAGAATATTTTTACTGTCATTTAAATGTATGATTTTATTATTATTATTGTTTATTTAATTTTAAATTGTGTTTCTGCTGTTTAATTACATAAAATCAAAAGCCATGCACATCAACGACAGATGATGATGACGATGAAGTGAGAAAACTGCCATGATGAGATACTTTTTAGAATGACTGCTGTTATGTTGTTAAATATCTGTAAGTGTAAATATCTGCTTTCTCATAGTCACTATCTAGGTGTAGACTGCAGTTATGCAGTAACTGAGTCCAAAATAACCTTCATTTTTATAGTTCTTAATAATTTTTCTTGTAACCAGACTTTGCTTTCATTGACTAGAAAAATTACAACATAAGTACAATGACGAAATGGGAAATAAATACTGTGGAAATTGTTGGCTTTGTTTGCAAACCTTTTTAGATTGATGATGGTGATATTGCTTGAACAGTTGCATGTAAAATGTGTGTTTTTTTTTTTTAATTTGTTTTTTTGTTTGATCTGCTTTTTAACTTGCAGTGTTTGTTCAAATCCTACCACAACATATCAGTTGGTTTCAAATATGTTTCCTTTTTCTTAACTAATCCATTCCATAACCCTTGATTTTTTCTTTCTGAGCCATTCCTTAATGGGTTTGTTGGTGTTCTCAGAACCATTATAATATCCAGTGTTTTTTTTTCCTTTTTAAGCTACAAATTACAGAAAGATGACAACGCATTAGTATCGAGTTTTCTTTAAAATTATATACAATTCATAGTTGAATCTGACTGCATTCTGCCCAGTCCCTGAAACAGTAAAGCAAACCCAGTCCATAACATCTCCACCTCCATGCCTTACAGTTGCTACGAGGTACATCTACTGGAGAGCTTCTTTGATTTGAGCCAGTTATGTCTACAGTTACTGTGGCCTTGCATAGCCACAATGCTGTGTCAGTGGTGGAGAAAGATCTGAGTGTGCCCATTATCTGGAGGGTCCAGGAGTGGTCCATAGAGATGTGGACACCCAGAACCTTAATGCTGGAAACACTCTCAACCTGTGTTCCTTTGATATGGATGGATTGTGTGTGCAGCCTTTCCTCTTCCTAAAGTCAACAATGAGCTTGTTTGTTTCGTTAATGTTAAGGTTGCTGTTGGTGCACCAAGCTCCTAGATGTCAGGCTTATTTCCTGTAGGCCGACTCATCATTGTTGTTGATGAGACCCACTGCCTTTTAGTCTTCTTAAAACTTGATATTGCTGTTGGAACCATGTACAGGCATGCAGTTACGTGAACAGTGATTCGAAGTCAGGATGTAGCCCTGTGGAACACCAGTGTTCAGAGCAAGCACTGAGGAGATGTGATCTCCTAAACTAACAAAATAGGGTCTGATTGTTAGAAAGTCCAATATCCAGCAGCAGAGGAAGGTGTTGATGTTAACCTAACTGAGTTTGGTGAACACTTCGGAAGGGATGATGTTGTTGAATGCTGAGTTGAAGTCGATGAACAGCATTCTGACGTAGGAGTTAGGGCTGTCCAGGTGGGAGATAGCAGAGTGAAGCGCCATGAAGATGGCATCTTCTGTTCCCCTGTTCTGGTGGAAGGAAAATTGAAGGGGGTCCAGTGTGGGAGGCAGATAGGTTAGCACTTCATGATGATGAGAGTGGGTCGTTCAGGCTTGCTGCAGTGGAGCCTTTTGGTGCTGGCAAAATGAAGGTGATTTTAAAGTGCTTGGGCTGGTTGAAAATGTCAGTGAGGAACTCAGTCAGGGCCCTGTGAGCGTGTACAAAGAAGCCATCAAGACCTGCACTGTTGCGTGCAATAATGCACACCGATAGGGGAGAGTGTAGGGGCTGGTGGTCTGCAGGGAGTACAGTCTTGATGGTTGCCTCCTTATTGTCCCTGTCAGTCCCTGTCAAGTAGCCTCATGCATTGGGGCTCAGAGGCTTTAAAGTACTCCTCAACCCTCAGCTGGTGGCTGTACTTTGCTCTCCTGGTGGCCCCTCTTCATGTAGGCTCTGGATGAAGTGCTGGCAACTTTAGATTGAAAAAGTTGTAATTTGTTTGTGGATGGTGACATAGTTGATCCTGGTGTACATGCAATCCAGAATGGAGGTGGCAAAAGAGTGTCTGTCTGTTTGAGAGTCCACGGTGGCTTCAGTGGCAAACGTACTACTGGTACTGAAGGTACATATCTTTTTAAACTTTATGTTTCAACTTGTCACACACACACAACAGGCACATTGTCTTATAGCCATTGTCTTCACCTCATTAAAACGTATCTGTCTGATTTCATTTATGTGCAGATGCTTCCTCACAAGGAGTTTGTCCTGAACCCCCCACGGTCCCCCAGTCCTCTTAGCTTCAGGACTCTCCTGCTGCTTAGTGCTGATGTCAGCATTTCAATTGCAGCGATTTGATATGGCTACAATATTGGATTAACATATGAATGTGCAGAGAGAGACAGTTCTGAGGATTGCTTTGTTGTGTAACTGGAGAGTTAGGGGTTTCTGTTGCAATGTTTACGTTAGATTTCCATCAGAATGGAGCTTTTGTTGAGCTAGAGACTGGAGGTTTGTGTAAGTGCTGCATTGATCAGCTTAAGTATCTGTCTCGTAGTGCAGTTACTGTGTGTATCTGTAGGTATGTATGCTACTAATTCTTGACATCCAACAACAGCCGACCTGCTAAACTGATGTCAGCTTGATACCAAATTTGATCTCCATTTTAGTAACTATATAAGCTGATAAGCAATACGTGCAGGAGATGTTTAAGGTGGTTTTGGAACAAAGTTGTCTACATCATTTTTGTGTATTTGTTGTATTTTTTGGCACAATGTGTGGCTCAGTACATGTCTTGAACAATTCTTTTAAAAAACAAATTAAAGGTATCCTAATGAATAATTGTTGCAGCGTATAAGTCATGTCAAAATGGATTTGTATATTGTTAGCTGATTTTTTAAATTTCTTAAAACATAGTCAGTGCTGTCCTAAAGAAAGTTGAATCTGTCAGGTATTTGGCAAAATAGTATGTGTGCTTTAGGTATATTTTTCAAAAAATATCTTATTTGTCTTTTTGGCATCATGTGTCTCCAAACCCAATCATCCAACATTCACACTCACTTCACTCTGTGATTAACCAGCTGTGCAGCGGTGAGAAAGTACTCAGATTCAAACTTCTTTCTCTTCCATCTTCTATTAATGTTGTACAATTATTTGTGTCATCTTTCTGCGTGAACAATCAAGTGTAGCAATGTGACTACCTTCCTGTAAATACTGTCTGAACTTGACTGTTGCAGGATATCCCATCCCTCTTCACCCCCCACTGCATTGAAATTGTATTCCAGCATGTGCTGCTCATGACTGGTGGGCGTCGTCTCCTGCAGTCAGTCTGTTGTTCTAACTAGCTCTCTACCATCTGTCCCAGTGTAACCCCAGAGCCACGAACCTCTGCTTCTACTGTAATCTTTCTCATTGTGTGCGTGCGTGCTATGCATAAATTTGCATCTATCCTGACAGTCATTTCTTCAGCTATCCACTTCAGTGACAGAGAGATCCCCATCTTTGAAAACCAAAACTAACTAGCAGTTTGCTAAGTTGACATGATTTGCTGCTTTTCTCTATTTTATGATGTAAACTGATTACATTGTGGTTTTGGACTGTTAGTTGGACAAAATAGGCAAGACGATATCCCCTTAGGCTGTTGGAAACTACAAGGAGTATATTGTCTGCTTTGTGAGACTCTGTGAGATTGAAAGGTAATTGATTATTTCATCAAATAAGTAATCAGATTAAGTAATGAAAAAATGATAAGACTGATACCACATTTGTGCAGGAACTGCAGAGCTGGAATCAGGATATGGTCAGTGTAGCTTAGCATACAGGCTGGCAGCAGGTGTCAACAGTTCGCCTTGCTTTGACCAAGGAGAACAAAGTGTCTGTGAGCACTTTCCCTGCTAATCCATATGTTTCCTCTTGTTTCATTTATACTTCAACATTAAAGTAACATAGATATATACATATGATGTGCTTTGTGTTTTAGTTTTTTAAGGTGGGGTTTAAATACAAATTATGTTTGATTATTTAATGGTGAAAATCCTATTTTATTGGCAACCAAACAGATAAATTATCTATAAGGATTCTAAATGACAGTAGAAAATACCTTAACCCAGAGAACTTTTTATGTGTGCCACACCCCGTTCCACTTTGAATCCCAATATGGATGATTTTCCATCCATCCGTTATCTATAGACCGCTTAATCCCCATTAGGGTCACGGCAGTGCTGGAATCAATCCCAGCTGACTTCAGGTGAAGGCAGGGGACACCCTGGACAGGTAACAGTCTATCACAGGGATACATAGAGAGACAAACAATCACTCTCACATTCATACCGACAGACAATTTAGAATCACCAATTCACCTCAGCATGTTTTTGGACTGTGGGAGGAAGCTGGAGAACCTGGAGAAAACCCACACATGCACAGGGAGAACATGTAAACTCCACACAGAAAGATTCCAGGTCCAGTCCTAGCTGTGAGGCAACAGTGCTAACCACCTGACACTGTGCAGCCCCACAGCTGATTTTCTATTTTGGTAAACTGGAAGCACATGCACATGGTGAATGTCACTATCCCTCTCCTCCTCTCTGTATCTCAGGTGATCAGCAGTGATCCATACTGGGTTCCCACCACGGAGGAAGAATACTTGCATTTTGGGGAAAAAGCCGACTCTGCTAACCAAGCCCTGAAATACATGAACGCTGTCCGCCGCCGCAAAGGTCTGTATGTGGAAGAGAAGATAGTAGAACACGCCGAAAAGCAGAGGACGCTCAGCAAGAACAAGTAGATTTAAAAAAAAACATATAGAAGGAAACTCCTATAGAAACTCCTACTGACAAACTACAAGACACTGCTGACATCTATCCAGGATTCCAGGTACCTACTGTACGTCATGGACTCTTCTATCAGTGTCACCCATGATTGTGAGCAGAGGAACAATTGTCATGTCTACGGAACAATCTGTTCATTATCAAGAATATGTTTCACCCATATTTGGGCTCTTTTGATTAGTTTGGGCAAATTATGCATATTGATTAAGTATGTAAATTTGTAAAAGTCTGTTATCTATATTTATATAACAGATATTTTTGTCTTTTCTTCTAAAGGTAAATGTACATTAATGCTTAAAGATAATGTACAATAGTAAATGATCCATTAAATAAACAAGTGTGCGGAAATTTTTGAATGTCAACATTATTTCCCATCACTTTACAGTTTTACTATTATATGATGTGGCTTTATCCACAAACTACCGGATAAAGGCATAACCATCACATGTCAAATATATATAGTGTTTAGTTTTCTCCTTACAAGTGTAAGAAAAGTTGTTGGAGAAAAAGTATTCTTTGATGTTTTAGAACACAGCTGCGATTTTTTTTTCCCACAGCCAAGCATAAAATTTATCATTCCCAATTTTATGAATGCAATCTCAGTAATAAGTTAATATTTCTGTTGCCTTTAATTATTGTCAAACAACTTCAGGTAGGAAAAACAAGAAGAAACAAATCTGTGCTGTTCCTTAGTAGCTATTTCAAAACACATTTGTTATATTGTTATTTTACAGACACATCATTCCCATTCCTTGCTGTTTCCAGTCATGTTACAAATGTGACTTATAATAGTACAACTTGTTCAAAAAATCCAAAACTTCATTCAAATATTGAGATTTTCTGTCGCTAAATGGGCCTCAGTTGTCCTTGCAATTGTTTTTTATTCATAAGACTTTGTTTTCAAATTCTCACTCATTTTTGTTTTTAATTTCTTGTTTCATTACTGAATTCTAGAGTTAACATAAAATACAATGATGGTAACACAATGAGAACTTGACATGGATTTCAAACAAAATAAATAAACCAAAAAGTATGTTTTCAATCTGTAACAACAAAAGGTGTGCTGGAAACGTGGGGGAGGTAAATGGCTTTGATGCTTACTGTGTGCTTCTTCAGCAATCCATTTCTGTGCTAATGCAATCAGATAACTCATAACTTCTGGTGTGCTCATGTGTCAAGCTCTCAAAAAGGTTGAAAATAGCCTCATCCTGTCATCAGGCCCGTGCTGCTCTGCTGCCCATCGATAGCATGTCTGTCCAGTCTCTGCTAATGGCTGGCGAGCTCCTCCTGTGAGACCTCCGCTAATGCTACAAGCCGAGTGGGCTCATCTCACAAAACGGTCAGTCGAAGTCATGCATAACTGAAGAGCTCTTTTTCACCCCTACAAAACATGGCAGTTTTACTTTAGTCACGTGGCTTGAATTAATTCCACAGGCCCCATCAGTAAACTCCCCATTTTTGAATTGTGTTACCAAGACCCTAAAGAGGGCTTTTTAATTCAGAAAATAAAAACATGGTGAAAGTTGGGAAATGCAAGTGTTGGAACAGTCAGACCACAACTCACTGCCAGAGATGTAAACAAAACGCAGCAATGAAAAACTACAGTCAACCTTACTTGTGCATGTATGATATTTTCCTGGACGGGCTTGCACATAAAAACAGAAATGATTACTAATAGTTCTCAGAGTGACTCTGACTTCAGCACACTATAATGAGGAATGTCTTGTCACTTTCTCTAGCTCTTTCCTCCCTCTGACTTCCCAGGATTCTGTTTAGTATTTCACACCTCGCTCTCATCCACCTACTTCATTCTCCCTACCCTCCCCATGGACATATGTGTTAGTGTTGACCTAACATATCTCCTTGTCAGTGTTTGCTTTGAACTGTAAGGACACCATTTCAATGCTAATAAGGTGGACTTACATTTTTTTCAGCACTAAACATTGTCAGACCGACAGAATATCAGGATATAGATGCTCAGTGATATCATCCAACATTAATATGTAACTGATTCATGGTCAGCAACCTCCACACTGTCAGGAGCACAGCAACACTCGGCTAGATTTATAGAGCAACTTTTTGCAGTATAGAAAAGCACTGTTCTCTGATAGTGTCACAATCTGCTTGCTGCTTTCTCTGCAGCTGTGAAATGCCAGTAAAGGCATAAAAATATCTCCAGTATAGAATAGAAACACTTTATTAATCCCTGAAGGTAAATTTGTCTGCTACAGTAGATAAATAAAAAATAAACAAAATAAGAATAACACTGAAAGCAAAATGTCCTATGTATCGGATGTACAAATGTTAGTGTTTTATAGTGCAACTACTGTCCAAGAGCACAAGAAGTATTAAAAAAAAAGTGTGCAATTTCAAATTACAGAATTGGAAAAGGATGATTCAAGGCAGAGAGGACTGAGACCTCTGCCAGCCAGGGGTGATGTATTGAACAGAGTTATTGCTTGTGGCAGGAAAGATTTCCTGTATCTGTCCTTGTGGCAGTGGAGCTGGACCAGCCTGTTGGAAAAGCTGTGCTAAAATGTGATGCTACAAATTTTTGCAAATACTGCCTTTACAGTTTTACCCAATGGCTAAAAACTCATTTTTTGTCTCACAACTTCTTGTGTTCTGTAGTTATAATAAGCTCTCACCAGAAGGCGCTACTGAGCATATTAAGCTGATGTATAGCTGGTTTCAGTGAGCGAGGAAGAAGAAGAAATAAAGCTACGAAGTGAAGCACAGATGACGTTTCTTCGGTGGTTACTTCATCTTCTTAAACTGGAAATACCACACAGCTACACACACCTTCTCAAAATGCTGTTCTCATCTGTACAACCAGCTTTCAGATAATACACACAACAAGGCAAAGCATTCTACATGAAGGCCTCTCAGGTATTAGCGCAGGGGTCACTAACTGGTGGACTGCGGTTCGAATCCAGACCCAGACGGCATCTTTTATGGACCGGACCAGTAATCAGTAAATAGTAGTGGGATTTTCAATTTGAGGGTCACTTCTATTTTACCTGCGCAGCTTTTCCTGTGTTTACGGCATTGGTTATCAGCTCAGGACCACACAGACCAATTACGTACGAGTTCAGCCATCCCACGTGACGCTACTCAGCCACTGAAGTCTCTGCACTGCAGCCGCAAAACATCGCAGCTCTGCGTTCAGAAAACAGGCGAGAGACGAGGGATAGAGGAGAGGAGGACACACTGTGGTCACATGCTGACAATGTTTGGCTCAACATATATCTGTGAGGCAGCTTTCTCAGCTATGAACAAAACCAAAAGTAAATATGTTTCCAGACTCACCAATGAGCTCCAAATGTGTTTGAGAACGGCCCTGACACCATTGAGACCACGATTCAAAATACTGGCAGCTCAGTTCTCCCATTAAGCAGCAGGGATATAAGAGGAGTGATATAAGACAGGAAAAGAATTGTAAAAGTGGACAGTAGTAAAAGTGTTCAATAGTTCGCTGATGACACCACCATCATAGGACTGATTAGAGACAACCATGAATCAGCCTACAGGGAGGAGGTCCAACATATGCGACGATAGCGTCATCACATCAACCTGAACCTCAACACTGGAAAGACCAAGGAGATGGTCTTGGACTTTAGAAGGTCAAAGTGAACTGAGAACTCTGCCCTCTACATTGATGGAGAGGAGGTAGAGAGGGTGGAGAGCTTCAGGTTCCTCGGGGTCCACATCTCTGAGGACTTCACATGGTCCACCCACACCTCACACCAGGTGGGGAGGTCCCAACAGAGACTGTACTTCCTCGGGAAGCTGCGTCAGGCTCATCTCCCCCAAAAGCTGCTCATTAACTTTTACTGCTCCACCACTGAGAGCCTCCTGACCTACTGCTGTACAGTGTAGTTCACCTGCTGCACTGCAGAGGACAGGAAGGACCTGCAACGGGTGGTGAGAGCAGCAGAGCAGGTGATTGGGACCACACTACCTCCCCTCAGAGACGTTTACATCAGCAGACTTCAGAGGAAAGCCAGGGAATCACCAGAAACCCCTCACACCCAGGACACTCTCTGTTCTCCTCCCTCCCCTCTCAGGTAGACGTTACAAAACAATTAGAGTCACAACCAAGACTCAAAAACAGCTTCTATCCCCAAGCTGTCAAATGTCTGCTCCCTCCCCTTGAATGACAATATCACATACCTACAAGTGCAATATTTATGTCAGTGCAATCCATATTTCATGTGCAGAGCAGGTCTCTAACCACGAACTGTTTCCGTACTGTATATTTGCTCTTATGTTGTATATATTTTAGGGTGTGTTATATAGTCTGTTTTCAATGCTGCTATTCGGAGAGTACCAAACCGATTTTCATTGTTTTCTGTGACAGTGACAATACAGATCTATTCTATTCTATTCTATTCTATTCTATTCTATTCTATTCTATTCTATTCTATTCTATTCTATTCTAATCTATTCTATTCTATTCTATTCTATTCTATTCTATTCTATTCTATTCTATTCTATTCTATTCTATTCTATTGTTTACCTTTTTTGAGACTAAGGTATTGATAAACATATATATAACTTGTTCAGGCTGTTCAGACATTTTTTCAAGTTCTGCACTTTATTTTAAGATGTACAGTTATATAAAAGGTTATTTATCAATAAATGTTGTCAAAATGTGTTTGAACTGTACAGAATTTATTTGATTTGATGGTCAGTTATTGATTGCATGCAGACACTAATAAAACTACCAGACTACATCAACATATATCACACTAATTCAAGTTAGACATTATGACGTTCCGGACCTTTGCTTTAATACATTTTCTCTGACTGGACCTCTTTGAATTGTAGTTGAATACCCCTGCACTAGAGGGACTGAACCAGGCATGAATCACAGCAGCATGTCAAAGGAAATGGCAAACATGCTCTGACCTGAAGCATCGTTTTTGGTCGTGGAGACTGCAGGCTGCTGTGCTGCTGTTTAGTCTCTAATTGGAGCCGTAGACCCGCCTCTCTGGTGTGATGTGTTCTTCACTACTCCAGTTTGAGATCTGTGGAAAAGTCACAAATTCACACCTGCCAGTGGCTACAAGAACAATTTCTATAGCAGAATAGCACATTGGATGATGCCTTTGGCCTTGTACATAGCTCTGCAATAAAAAAAAATAACAGACAAAAAAAACTTGTTTTAAGACGTGAATAGTGTTTACAGTTATAAGAAAAATGAGTCCATGTGTTGGCATGGACAGTTAAAAAAAAAAAAGCCTCTTCCTGTCTTTACCCCAGCAGGTAGTGCAGAGTATAGAAACGTGTGAAAGCAGAGCATATAGTGTTGAATGTGCAGCAGCAGGCTGTTGTCTTTCTCTCACGTCTTCACAGAGGTGAGGTAAGGTGAGGCAAGACTGGGGGCTGCTACTCTCAAATTAATTGCCTTTGTTTCCTGCAAGATGAGATGGGCTACCTCTGCCATTACATCATTCATCTCCCTCCTTCTCTCCCTGTCCTTTTCTCCCACAAACCACAGTAGCTGCTATTGAGCTAAAGAGGTCAGACACTGTGAGCAAGAACGTAGCAGACAGTGTCAGTGTGAGCATTTGTAAATATCTGGAATTTAAAGAGTGAGTTCAACAAAATTGCAAGACAGACAGGTTTTCTCACTTTCCTCTAGTGGTGTCTAGAGTAAAATTTTAGTTTAGGAGCGTCTGTTCCATGAGACGTACACTAATCCGTACACTTGGTGTCCAGCTGGACCTCAGTAGTATTTCATCTGTTTCATATTTCTGTACCTGTCCATATCCTCTCAATATACATTTTCCTAAAACGTGTGTCGTCTATAGATAAAAATATGAACTAAACAATGAAATTACTATTGATGATCACTGACGTGTATTGCTTACAATATTAGTGTAAGAGCTCCTGAGTTGAAATGAAACACAATGCAACTGAAGCAGTCATTACAAGAGCAATATAACACAAACAAATAAAAGATGCACAGTCCAGCTGGGGTCTGACTGCCATCCACATGTACCCCAAATGATTTTTTATATATATACACCACAAACCTGGTTGAAATCAAATAAGCTTTGGTGTATGTGATGACAGCTATGTGGGTGACAACTACGTAAAGGGACTGAAAAATGCAACTTCCAAATAAAAAAAATTACATATTATATACCCCTGGGGTCTGCATGGTTGGTACAGTATTTTTGTGAGTAAACAAGACCCTATGACTGTTTCCTCTATAGAATAGATTAGCATTAAGAAGACAAAAACCTGAAAGCATCACCTTTTAACTGCTCTTCAGGGCATGAATGCATCGCTGTCTATCAGTCAGCGCATCGGTGAATGAATGCATCACCTGTCAGGACCACTGCTCCTGCCCCTGCCTCTGCCTGGTTAGCAGCCCTACGACATACAAGTTTGCAAACAAACAAAAATACTCTGAAAATATAAAGAAAAAATCAGAATGTGTGAAATTTATAAAGTATTTCATTTCATAAGTTTAACAGCTAGATAGAAGATTCCTCCTGTATCAAAAAGACCATTCTCAGTGTATGATGACTGGACACTTCAACATCACAACTGTAATGATGTCAACATCTTACAATATAAATTACCAACAAACCAGTTCACACACAATGTGGGAGTAAAACCAGATTAGATGAGAGACACCAATGAAATTCACATCATTTCCAGTTAGTCCTGGCCATTGTCAGACTGTATTAAATAGACAACACAAATCCATATTAATATATATCTATATCTATATCTATCTATAT
Source organism: Amphiprion ocellaris (assembly GCF_022539595.1). NCBI lineage: Eukaryota > Metazoa > Chordata > Actinopteri > Pomacentridae > Amphiprion > Amphiprion ocellaris. The sequence goes on along the minus strand of NC_072766.1, from coordinate 33,167,787 downwards.
ATCTATGTATATATATATATATAGTAAAATTGCTTTTTAAAAATGTATTAGGTGATCCTCTAGGGAGGCATGATGTGAGCATTGATGTGCTTATTAACTGCTGTTCTTTAGGCCGTAAACCGAAAAATCAGAGTACTCGAGTTTCAACTGATACAGCAAAGCTGACGTCACACAAAACCTGATTCCTAATTCGCTGATGACAAGAGATACCTGTGGGAAACCAGTTGATCTACATGTTAGGTGGAAGGAAAGTCTTTTTCAAAAACTTTTGTTGTGGTAGCCAAACAAGTTGCAACACTGTCGGCAAACATTTAACTAAAATATCTGTTTTCTATCAGAAGTAGCTTCAGTCCATCTATGTATTATCATTTCTCTCTCTCACACTCACACACACACACACACACACACACACACACACACATCCTGAGAGAGATGTTTTTGAAGTTGAGGGAGATAGAGAGATGGAGAGAGACAATAAGAGAAATGTCCGAAGATTTCTCTCTAGGTCAACTGAGTCTGCACCTATAGAGAAATAATCAAAAGTAATTTATCTCTTATTGTTATGCTTTGTTTCCTTGCTTTCTTCATCACTTCCAAATGCAAGCTGTTTCCATGTTCATATCTAGTCTGGACTTGATCTGTGGTCATTGATTAAACTCCCAAAACTCATCACTGTGTGTTCAAGTCACAATTTGGAAGAAAAATAGTGATACAGAAAGTCTCACCCAGCAGGTTGACAGGACTGGTTCTGTAAGTTTGTTACATATGAAACCCTGGAAGCCTGAATCAGTGTTTTTGAGACTGTCATTGGTACACTGCAGATTCAAGGTGGAAATGCTTCACCATGGCTCTGACTGCTTGTTTTGCTCGAGACATATCTTCTAGTATATATAAAAAAAAACACCATATTGACCTCTTGTAATGGTAAAAAACAAACCTGATTTTTATTGGAGTTTTTTTTCTTTCTAAAAAACCCTGTCTGAATTGAAATGTCCATTCAATACATAAATCAATGTATGTAGGTCAATGTAAATAACTGAAGAGGCCTGAGTTCATACTTGTGTAAATATAAGTACGGTGTGCTTTCCAGCTTATTGTGGTCCAACATATTAAACATTACCAGCGTCAGCAACCTTTAAGAGCATCAGGACACAATAATAACTTAGTAAGATGTTTATCTGATATCTGTGTTTGAAGAGTCTTGAATGACTACAAGTTGGAACATAATCTTCATATTACACATTATGCAATGCAATTCACCTCATATGCTGAAGTGCAGATTAAATAGTTTTCTGTCCCTTTAGTCCCACAAACCTAAAAGCTTTTGTAGGTTAAACATCACCACATTATGTGATATTTACACAGTGGCAAAGCTGTAACAGCAGTCCATACAAGCACAAGTAGAAATTACATTGTTGGGACACTGAATTTGCTTTAATTTCTCAATGGTAGTTTTTCTGGTGACAAACAAACAAATGCTAAATAATACAAACCCTCCTTGTTGGAGGTGATGAGTGATTTAGCTGTTTCAATTTTACTGTTGGAATAAAAATGAATATTCTTATTATGACAGTTACTACTCTGTGAAGTCAAATGTCTCCTGGGAAAAAGATCTGACTGAGTGGAATGGGCCTACATTAAAACAAACATGTCTCCTGGCTGTCAACAGCGTATTTAAACTCAGCAGATTGACTAAGTAGCTTTTACAGTTTGCACAGGCCAACGCTACCTGTCATAAGCTACTGGTCATATCAGACCATGTATTGGATTTGAAGTAAGGGTTCATTTTACTATCTAGAAATTCAACTATTTTTGTGTGTTATATCCTCTTTTTAAAAATGACATAACCTTATGATAAATTTAGTTATTAAAACATTCTTTCCTAATTCTGTGATCACACTTTTCAGAAACAAGATGGTTTTGTCAGCATTTAATGGCTCATAAAAAAATACAGTGGATACCCTTGCTAACAAATGTGGTAGGTTTAAAAGGTAAAATGGAGTGTAGGAGTGTGGTTCCGTAGTACATTCCCACATGCACACACACACACACACACACACACACACACACACACACACACACATTCTCCCACAAAAAACTCTGTCAGGATTGAACCGGTACTGCCTGTGCCAAACTCTGCTAGGCCAACTCGCCCACACACTCTGAAGACCCCAGTCTGTTAGTGGATTGCTGTCTTTCCAAACAGCCTGAACTGCACATGGATTGGTTTCCACTAAAACAGCCCCCCTGACACCATTTTTGTACCATGAAACAGAGTACTGTAGTCTGTTCTGCTGAAAATAGGAGAGAAAGTGTTTTATATGCGTTGCTCTTCCCACATAAAACAATAAGGGAAATGAAAAAGCACAAGCTAGGTAGTGGGTAACAGTTTTTATCATGTGGCTGCATACATGATGAGCAGGTGTGACAGAGCCAGATGAGGTGCACAACTCTAAGGTAATGGACTGTAAATGAATTGTCCTATTATTAAAGGTTGAAGAGATGTGACCTCTGCTGAGAGAAGTGTGTGTTTGTGTGGGTATCCATACATGCAGTGGTATGAGAGCCTGTTCTGGTTGTGTTGTACTGTCAAGGTCTAAACTGCTGCAAACTGATGCAGAATCCACAAAACGATCATGCAGTAGAAATGTTCTCTCGGGCCAAGTGCACTCATGCTGCATTCAGTGGCACTTGGGACGTCAGAATTTCCAATGACAGGCAAGGAAACCTTAAAAAAACAGGAATTCAGGAAAGGTTTCTCAGCCTCAGTCTCTACATTTGACATCATTCCAAAGTAAACCATATGTAAGCGTTTAAATCAATATGCCAGTATGCAATGTGCCTTTGTTATTCACTCTACTGTTTCTTCAGTTAAGCCAATTACAAGTCTGTTGACAAAGCAACAAAACAAACGTGCAGGCAACCACATATTTTTTTTTTTGCTACTTTGTGTTACTGAACACACAGAGGTCAAAAACTATGAAGAGACTTCCCATTTCTGTGTGCATGTGTGTGTGTGTGTGCATGTGTGTGTGTGTGTGTGTGTGTGTGTGTGTGTGTGTGTGTGTGTGTGTGTGTGTGTGTGTGTGTGTGTGTGTGTGTGTGTGTGTGTGTGTGTGTGTGTGTGTCTTTCATGACAGGTCAGCCTCATTAAAAGCTGGCTTTGCCTAAACAGTAAACCCACATTACAGGCAGAAAGTGAACTTAACTGACTTTCTCTCTCTCTCTCTCTCTCTCTGGCACAATACAGTCGATCCTCTCCAATGAAAGTCATGGTAGCTGTGTACTCATGACAGTCTCAGAAATATGGATTCAGACAGCAAGGGTGTCACACATAACAAACCTAAGGAAACAATTCTGTCAGCTTGCAGTTTCCAGTGTGATCATATATGGCGGATTTACTCCAATATTTCAACTTGCCATTGTATTTTCATGTGTTTGGGCAGAGCTGTAGGTGAGCTGATGTGCTTGAACTGCAGCAAGTGGGGAGTGGAGGATAGAAAGTGAAGTGGGGACTTCATAGGTTTGCAATTTCTCGGGGAAGCGTTTGTATAGTTACGTCAAAGTCATTTTAAGGTAGGAAGGGATCTACTCATCACAACCAGTCACAGTACCTAGCTAAAGCATTTAACATTTCTATCATTTCTAGGTTGGGAATACTCTGATAATTTCAGGCATAAAATTGGGATTTATGAACACGGCGAGGGGGTCCTTGTCGAATAAGTAGAAAGAGATAGGCCTATCTTAAATAGAATTTTATTTTCTCAACAATATATGTATTCTTTTTTAAAACAAACATATACATACAAAAGAAAAAAACATCTTTACAGAAGAACAGAACACACAACCAATCAATAAAATGCTCCTCCAAACCTAGAGATGGCGATTCCCAATCAGCATCTCAAATGAGTCCTCCAGACATGCTCTCTTCAGAATCTACCCTCCGTTACATCCAGGTCTTTCATATAATTTATAATGGGTCCCAAGATTTACTCATACCCTCCCTGTTTGTCTTTCAGTATATTACCCATTATTTCCAGTGGGAGGTTTATCATCATTTCTCCTGTCCAGTAAGTAATGGTTGGTCTGTCGGTTTTCCTCCAGAGCAGAGCTATCAGGGTTTTTTTTTTTTTTAGCACTTATGAAGCTGATATTCATTGCTGTCTTTTCATTTGTATGAGGGTTCTGCTTTTCTGGATACAGACTAAGCAGGAACATTTTAGAATTCAATGATATTCTTTTAGAGATAATCTTCTCACATGTAACTCTGACCTCTTCCTAACATATTTTAATCTTTCTGCACTGCCAGAGACAGTGAATCAGTGTACCTTTAACCTCTGTGCATTCAGTGCATATGTCTGGTATATTTTTATTGAACTGATTTAACTTTGCAGGAATTATGTATGTCCGCCTTAGCCAGTTATAATGAATTAGCCTGAGTCGTGCATTTATTGTCTGAGTATGAGTTGCTGCACAGGTGGATTTCCATTCCGCTGCTTCCATCCAATGACCAGGATGGAAGTATATTATAGAATTTAGATAGGATGCCCTTTTTTAAACTGTTCTTTGTTAACAGTGAAGTGACTGTGGGGGCTAAGGAACGCGACGGAGTCATGTGACAATCGGCGTACGTTTGTTAATCTGTGAATCCGTCTGTTAGCAACATTACTCAAAAAAGGACCAATGGATTTGGATGAAATTTTCAATGAAGGTCAGAAGTGACACGAGGACCACCTCATTAGATTTTGACAGTGATGCGGCTTATAGTCTGGATTCACAGATTTGTTAAAGATTTTCATATCATTGCTATGACAACAAATGAACGCTACGTCAGCTGCCTGCTGACGATCACATGATTGCAATCCTACTACAAATCTACTGCTGCGGACTTACTGGAAATGATACAGGGAACAATTGATGAAATTGTGAGGGTGTTTCCGAGTCCCATCAATTCCCACACACTCGCTACATGTTTAGGTCACGCGATTTGGTATTCGGTTTAAATTTTTACAAAAATCAAAACAGAAAAAGCATTCAGAGAGTGCAGTACTCCGCCAACGCTGTTCACTCCCTGACCTTATGATGAGCACGGGTGTGTGTAATGCATGTGTACGTTATGTACACAGTGGTAACAGTATTTGATAGATGCAGATCTTGGATCAATTCAAGACCTCTAGAAGCCCACATTTTAAACATGGCATCACCTCTTCCTCGTGTGAAGAACTGGTTACCCCACATTGGGCTTTACTGTGATAGGCCATCTGGTTCTTTTAGGTATTTTCTTATGTCGTACCAGATTTTAACCCCAACTACTGGGTTGCTGGTCTGTCTTTTTTACTGTGTCAAAGTACAGGCACATGGAAAGAGGGAATCTTAGAATCAGAGTTTCCATTTCTGTGCAGTAAGGAGTATCCTTAGTTGAGAAGTAAAACATGATGGACCTCAGCTGTGCAGACCAGTAATACAACAGTAAGTTTGGACATTTTTACCCTTCATGATCTGTAGTTATTGCACAGACGTGACACTGATGCAGATTTTCTTACTATTATTTATCTTACTTTTAGCAAAAAAGCAAAAAAGTGAACTATCATTTTTCACTAACTTACTAGTTTGATTTATATTCTGAGGTAAATCCAAACTCAATAACAACATATTATGAATCGCAAGCTCCTCCATCTGTTCTGCATGTGCTATTAACAGACTTTGCTCTGAAAGTTGCTCACAGTTTTGTGTATGACAGCAGTTTGATAACATCAACAAAATGCCAAATTTTATTTGATGTTAAGTGTCAACTGTGTGTGTGTGTTTGTGTGGATAGGCCCTGTGGTGAACATGTGATTGCAAAACATTACACTCCAGGGAGAGCTCTACAAACACTTATACTTAGAGCTTAGGGCTATAATGGTTCGTATTAGCAGCAACAACATGCTTGCAGTTGACCAGACACATCATCAGATCTGAAAGACAGATAATGTCCTCTTGGGATCGACTGATATGTTGTTTCAGGGCTAATATTGATATTGATTTTTGGTGGTCGGGAAAGGACAATGGCCAATATTTGGAACCGATATACATTAAATGTTGTATATTAACAGCACATAATAGCAGGAAACCTGCCATTCAAAAGTCATAATAATGATTACTATACCTGAATAAGTACATTAGCAATTGTGATATCCAAGCACTATGATGCTCTCCTGCTTTTTGTTATTATTCTTATTATTTTTAACCACTGCCTAGGTTGCACATATTCTCATTATTCCGTTTCAAAGTTTGTGGGTGTGAAAGTGGTATCACTCTGCACGCCCATCCTCCTCCTGCTTTTCTTCTACAAATTACATTCTGAAGCCACGCTTTATACTTGATTTAGCATTTTAAGTGCTAAAGGCAGTGAAGTGAACACCACAAACTCATTTCAAAATGCCTTAGAAGTCCTGTAATCAAGTTCTTTGGCATGTACCAAGCTTAAAAAGGTGATTGTTTAGCTGAGACTGCCTTTGAGCCAATTAGAAAATGCCTTGTAGAGTCAAATAAATGAGTTTCGTTTGTTAATTACTTGATTTTTGTTTTTTAAAAAGGTGGAGAATATTTTTTCCTTCTTACTGTTTCTCAGATATTTTTTTCTTTCTTATTCTGATTTCCTCACCTTGCTTGTTAGGATTTGGATTTATCTCCTTCAAATGGTCTAATCTCTCCCCAAGCTCTCCAACCACCCACACAGCTACATTTATGCGAGTGTTGGCCCTCTTTGTCAAGTGAAAAGAATTTGTTGTTGAAATGACCAACTACTATCTTTTTGAGCATGAAAGGTGGAACCCATATTTGCATTTTAAAGAGCTTGAAATGATTCAGAGTACCCTTGAGCTTCCAATTCATTTGCTCATTAACCATATTTCTCACAGTGCTTGACAAACTATCATTTGAATAACTGCATTTGATTCATTAGTTTATGTTAGTACATCATTAGCCTATACTGACTGACTGTCAATAATAAATAATGTCATATCAAAAGGAAATACAATTATTTATTGAGATTACATCCACAGACAATTGGGACACCCTTTTTTAAGGTTCCTATCCTGAAAGTGTATAAAATAATTGAAAGAAATGTAACCACAGAGATATGATCTTCAAATGTGTTCATTTTAAGCTTGATTTTTGTATTACTTGATTTAATTGTGCTTATTGCATTTTTTAAAATCAGTTTTTTGTTTTCAAATACATATGTTTTTTATTTCAGTAGTCATACTGTATATACTGAGGTTATGTGGACAGGATTTGTATTCGTTGCGTGGGTGTGTTTGGTGGTGAATATAAATGTGTCAACCCCATGGCTCCACCTCCAGCTGCACTCCTGCTAAGAGCAGACTTCGTGCCTCATAAGGTCCCCCAAGGCTCTGATCCCAAATCAGCTTGCATGCTCTCAAATCCCAAACCTAAAAGCAGAGAAGGTAAATAAGCGAGATGAGATGACCTCAGATCAGCATCCTCAGGCACTGTGAGCCCAGTCTGGCTCTATCAGACTTTTGTGAGAAGCCTCCCAGCCAGCTTTTTCCTCCTGTGTTTACCGAAAGGTCCACAACACCCTCCTCCCACCACCCACTACGACCACCATCTCTTTCATTCCAGCCCGCCCGCCTACACACTGAGCTTGAAGAAAATGTAAAATGGGAATATGTCAAGATATCTTTTGGTTTGTGCTTTGATAACAGGATGAAGATGAAATGTTCAGCATTATTTTGAGTCATTTTTGGCTTTGTTCACACTATGTACTGACCATGATATTACAACGCTAAGCCCACTTTTTTTTTTTTTTAACCTGGTACTAAGATGATCTATAACTGTACACAGATTCCAAATTATTACATCTGATATGCCTTTGCATTTATATCTGGTATTAAATGCGAAGGTATTTAATACTAGTAGGTACAATGGGTATTGGCATGTAATACCCATTTAAACAACAGGCAAAGAAATGATTAGGCCCAGTGATAGATGTTCAAACTGCTTTGGACCCTTTTAGGAGTATTCAGTTTGGTTTAATTCAAAAAACTGTATTTGTTCCCCAGGGGGCCAATTTAAAGCATGTAGTGCCGTTGGACAAATAACAGTAGAAACAACTGTGCAGTACTAGTGGCAGCCGTGTGGTCGTTAAAATAGGATAAATAACATTAAATGTAATCACGAGCAGGATGAGCAAGGGGGGTCCAGGGTTTGGAGGCAGGGGCCAGTGATGGTTGAGTGTTGAGGAGCTAAACAGCCCTAGGAACACAGATTGCTCTGAGTCCTGCATAATGGCATGTGTTCTGTTGCACATTAGAAGCAATAGTAGGTAAATTAGTGGAGCATTGTTCTTGAATTTTGTGCTGCTAGTTAAAGTGCCATAACAATATTATTATAGTGGCTGTGAATAGAATTTATCCATTCATTTTTCTCTATTTGCTTTGCATGTCTATCCTGTATGTATTCCGAAAAATCCATTTTAATATGTAACATCTTCTAAAACGTGTTTATTCTTGCTTCTACATCAGCTGCATTATGACAGTTTTTTGGTTTATTAACTCAGAATTTGATAGCTATGGTGATTGATAAATTAACCAGCTTGAATATATAACCAAAGCTAGTTACTTAGTTACTTTTTTCTTATCTATTACCTGCCCTCACCTCCTCAGTGGGACACATGCTCCTGAATACACAGTTGTTTGAAAATACAGTCAAATGGCTTAAGTTGTTTAAGATACAATTTTCTTGTCCAAGCAACACCAGGGCTTTCATTTATATGAACTAATTAATGAATAATAGAATTGTTGATTGCACACAAAAACTGGCTACAGTTCCTAAACATAGAACATTTCTGTTGCAGGACTTACTTTCTACTTACTAGCTACATGGATACCTTCTACACTGTCTCTCAATCTCTAACCCTTCTGTTGTTTTGTTCACAATTTTTCCTCTTGACCATCTTTTCTTTCATTTAAATCATTATTTACTGTTACCCACTGCTTGCTCAAAGGGAATCCAATGGAAAGTTTGAATTTGTTGTCTGATAATATATGTTGTTGTTTCAGATATGTAGCTTGTGTGGCCTGTTGTTGTGTACATTTGATTATATCACTTCATACAGATTTTTTTTCAGGTACTTTTAAATTGGAACAAAGAATATTTTTTTCTTTGTCTGCTGATCCCCTTAACCAGATGGAGTAATGAAGGCCTTCCTGTAAACCGACAAATACAGCTGACTTAAATTATATTCCATGCCATATACTCAGGATTCAAGACAAGGGGCATACAAGGAGAGGAAAAAGAGTACTACCCATCTACTGTGTGCTGAGACCTGCTAGATGGTGACCTGACCTACATGGAGAGAACAGGACCAGCATTGAGCTTCGGCGAGCCTCTGCCGCAGTGCCTTCCTGGGAGAACTGACAGCCCAGGAGACCCGCCTCATTCTGGATCGCCGCCAAGCAACCAATCAATGCAGCCTGGAGTCAATGGAAACAAGAATCACAGCTCGTTTTTCTGTCCATCCATCTATCCAATTGCAAATAATGTCATTTTAGTGGCTAACCCAATTTCCCAGTGAATGAAATAACATATATTAAATTCAGTTTTATTTACATAGTGACAATTCACAACAGAATCATCTCATAGCACTTCACATAATAATGTGAAGACCTTACGAATTTTAAACAGAGACACACTACCGTTCAAAAGTTTGGAGTCACTTAGAAATGTCCTTATTTTCTTAAAGAAAAGCAATTTTTTTTCAATGAAGATAGCACTAAATGATTCAGAAATACAGTGCAGACATTGCTAATGTGGTGAATGACTATTCTAGCTGCAAACGGCTTATTTTTAATAGAATATCTGCATAGGGCTCAGAGGCCCATTTCCTGCAACCATCACATGTGATATCTTTTTTCATACTCTATACGCTCAGAGACCAGATTAGTAGGTATCAAACAATGAGCTGCTTCTGTTTAGTGCTGTGATAAAAACAAAGCTGAAACAAAGATGTTCTGCGTTATATTGCACACTTTGTTGGACTTACAAGAGGCACTTCTCTGGCTTTACTTGGACATGCATGGATGTTTGCCCACTTAACTATTTTTCCTACTAAATAAGTTAATTTTTAAACAAACCTGAATAAAATTATTAGGCACTTATATTCATATTTTTCCCATTTCTCTTAGGATTAAAATTGTGATTTAATTGTGATAAGTGCGATACACACGTGTTAAATTAAGTAAACTAAAAACCATGTCGTGATGGGACCACATCAGCCATGATGCCCGTCAACAATGAGTACTCACTACTCATTGGCTGCAGCACACCCACCTCAGAACTTGGCCTTCCTGATCTCAACTACACACCTGTAAAATTCTATGACTGCAACATCCATGACTTTTGCTATTCTACTGACAAAATCTGTCTATAGCCGATAGAAGAGCTATAGTCCTCTAAACTATCGTTTGTAGTTGGCTCTAGGCTTTGGCTGGTAATTCTAATACTTTTAGTGGGGCATTTTTTATTGCACTATTTCTTGTATCTTTGATTTATATATTTGACACTGTGCTCCTGATCAAATTGTATGCTTGTGCTAGTAAACAGTGCAGCAGGGAATGAACTTGACCAGATTTCAGGTGGCTACAGGGGTAGCCTTATCTCAAAGACCTTTTTGTTCAGTATTATCCCAACAGAACACTTGGCTTTTAAAGTACAGGCTTACTTGTGGTTCTTTGAATCTCCAAAAGTAGAATAGGAGGCAGAGCCTGCAGCTATTATGATCCTCTCCTGTGGAACTGTGGAACCAGTTCCCAGTTTGGGTTAGGCCAAATGTTATATAGGGTGGTGTCAGGAGAAGCCCAAATAGAGACACAAAGGCAGGTTTCAAAACAAAGACTTCGCTTTAACCCTAGTCAATACAAAAATAACTGAAGTCCCAAAGGTAAATCAAAAAACACAGGGAGCAGGCAAAGGCAACCAGAATTCCAAAAAGACATGGAAGATAAAGACATTTCAGCAAATGTTTAAAAAAACTAAATACACAAACCAGAGGAACACAAGAATTAAGACAGGTAAACAGATTGGCAGGGCAGTAGACAAAGTGGCGACTGATGGGGAGAAACAGAAGGATAAATATACCAAGATAGCTGAGAACATGTACTGTATAAACTGCAACAAATTCACAGTTCGGGAACTAGACAAAGACAGGAAGTGGGCCAACTAAGACAGACAAAAAGGGATTATTTTCAAAATAAAAGGGGGAAAAAAATCACAATTATATATATTTTTTATCTTCTCTCTCTGTCTCTCTCGTAGTCTTGTAATCTTTGTAGTATTTTTCCTCCCTGCAGTATAGCCGTGGCTCCAGAGCTGCATGTTTCTGAACTGTGACCGCTGGCAATACCAATTTGCTCAGTGTTTATTGTCGGCTGTTTCCCAAGACTCATCTTTTGTTTCTCTGCTCTTCTCTCACCTTTCACCTCACTTTTCTTTGACATTAAAAAATGAATGAATAGAGGCAGAACACAAATTATAGCTTGTATTTGCCCAATTTAAGAAATTATCATCTAATTACTATGCTGTTTAAATGTGGTTGTTTGTTGACATAACATGATGTTAATACACTTAATTTTATAATAAATTTCTTTCATAAAATTAATTAAATTGCAATCATGAACTAAATATGCATATGCATTAGTCCTTTCTCCATACTAACAACTCATAGAGCAAAATTTTTACTCTTTTCTTCTTGTCTTGTCATTTTTTTTAAGATGCAGCATGATGTACATCTTGATTTGGAACTTAGTCAGAATTGTCAGTCATTTAAACAGCACTGGTGGACCTACTGGCACATGCACACGCATGTCAGCATTTTTAAGAACATACATGCAACTTATCAAAGTTCTGATGGAATGATGAGACAGTCAAGGTATCAGAGACATTTGACATAGTATGTATTCATTATATTTATATATCTTGTGTGACCTGTGACTTGATGGACATGCAATACAAATCATATATACTGGCATCAACTAACTATCCATTTAGGTCCTTCGACCCATTAGACTTAAGTGATCAGAATGACAGAGTTCTGACAGAATGCTACAATCATTCTGTTACTATGAATAAATAAAATTGTTCCCACTACCACCATATACATTATATACCTTCTTGGATAATTGCTGTTTGTTGTGAAAATTTGATGATTTCCAGATCTTTCTTCATCATCATCATCATCATCATCATCATCATCATCATCATCATCTTCATCATCATCATCATCAGATCAAACTATAAAATGTTTCTAAAATGTTAATTAATGATGACAAATCAAGTCAGTGGCATTAACAGCAATCCCAAGCAGACCATATGTGGTTATATTTTGGATGAACAACAACGGAGGTGAAGCTATCCAGAAATCTGTTTCACACATATTACAGTATATACAGTAGCTCATGCCTAAGTGTTCTGAAAAATAGCTTTTATGTTGTGCAAGCCACTCATGACAAAAAAAATTATAAATGTTTGTATAGTATTTGCAAAAAGTATCTAGTTGAGCCTCAAAACATTTGAGATAACATCCTGTGGACTGATGAGTCAAAGGTGCAACTTTTTGGAAGACATGGGTCCTGTTACATCTGGAGTACAACTAATACTGCATTCCATAAGAAGAACATGATACCAACAGTGAAACATGGTGGTGGTAGTGTGATAGTTTGAGGACCTGTACGACTTGTCATAATTGATGGAACGATGAATTCGGCTCTATGTCAGAAAATCATCTTGGAGAATGTCCACCATCAGTTCATGACCTAAAGGTCAACACAAATGGGTTGTACAGCATGACACTGACCTAAATCACACAAGCAAATCCACATCTGAGTGGCTTAAAAAGAATAACGTTAAGGTTTTGGAGTGGCCAAGTGAAAGTCCAGACTTGAATCCAGTTGAGATGCTGTGACAAGACCTTAAAAGGGCAGTACATGCTGGAAAACATCCATCCATCATCTATACACCACTTAAATCTCATTAGGGTTGTAGGTGACTGGAGTCTATCCCAGCTGACTTAGAGTGAAGGCAGGGGAACCCTGGACAGGTCACCAGTCTATTGAAAGGCTACATAGACAAACAACTACACTCACATTCACACCTACAGACAATTTAGAGTTACCAATCAACCTGAGCATGTTTTTTGGACTGTGAGAGGAAGCCAGAGTACCTGGAGAAAACCCACACAGGGAGAACATGCAAACTCCATGCAGAAAGATCCTGGGAAGGTGGGGATGTGAACCCAAGGCGAAAGGGCTAACCACCAAGCCGCTGTGCAGCCTGGAAACCATCTAATGTGGCTAAATTAAGACTATTCTGCAGAAAAGAGTGGGTCAGAATTCCTCCATGGCCATTTAAAAGACAGATCACAAGCTGTTACAAACATTTAACTGCAGTTGTTGCTGCCAAAGGTGGACCAACCAGTCATAGATTGAGTGGAGCAATTACTTTTTCGCAGGAATGGAATAGGTTTTCAGTGAATCTTCAATAAATCATTATTTAAAAACTGCATTTTGTGTTTTGTGGGTTATCTCTGTCTGATATTAAATAAATATTAGACCTCATGCACATACTTCACAGAACTATATTACTGTCACAAACAGTTCTGACTCTTTTATTAGTTTTTAACAGCAACAACAACAATAATATGTAGTCTTTCCATTGTGATTTAAGGTGTAATCAAAGAGACATTACAGCTGACTGTCTGTTTTCTCTATCACAGACTAATGGAGGCAGCCTCTGTGAGTTACAGCAGTGTCTGAGCTCTACTGGATCTTGCCCACTGGTGCCATTCTCCGGTCCATTAGGATCTGATTTCCGCCATGGAAACATCACTCAGAGCCCATTCTCTGTCTCCGTGTCTGCAATGTAGCATCATTGCCAGCTTGCCTGGAGTGATCATCCATCCCTCCATCTACCCCATCATCCCTTCATCTCTGCATGGAGGATGGCAGGCAGCCCCACCCACTGCAACCCAGAAACCATGATGTAATGTTTATACAGGAACGCCTGCAGCTCTCTGGCTGAGGATGAGGGAATTAGGATCAAAACTTGACCAGTGCCGTGTTTTTAAATCCATACCAATTCCAACAGGTTTTTTTGTTAGCTGGTATGTAGTGTACAGTCTGTAAGAATAACACTTTAGTTGGAATGGACTTTTTTTCTGCATAATACAGACATTCTTGAAATAGAGCTGCCAGCAGCTGAATTTTTAGCATTGATAGTATCATTAAAGGTACAACCAGTGAAATTTGCTGAATATTAAGTAGAATAGTATAATTTCATCACCATTTACACAGACAACTTACCCCTCATTCTTCTCCTCAGACTGAGCTAGTTTTAAATTACATTTTTTTGCCACCTTGGGCCAGTGTTTAGACATGCAGTTCTTAGTAAGTGCAGTGATGTGGTGATGTGATAGAAGACATTAGTGTTTTTGTTCCATTTTACATTATTTAGGGAAGCATAGTGCATTTTTTTTCACACTTTAGACACGTAAACTTGAAAAACAACAACAAAATCCCAACGTGCATGGAATTTCAGATGCAGCTATCGTTATATGTTTTTAATTCAAAATCTTCTAGTGATGTATTTACACCACAGACCTACTTTTTTGTTTTCAGACAATCAAAACAAAAATGTAAAGTTGTATTAATTCCTTGAGGAATGTGTCTTTGTTAAAGACCTTGTGATCCATCATGTTTGAGACACTGTCTACTGGAATACAGGATAAGAGGCAGGTAGGGCTCTTGTGTACATGTACAGCCTGGCATCTGTGAAATCAGTTCAGTAAAAGAACATCTAATTATATGTGTCATCAGAATTAGATGAAAATAGGTAGGACGAGATGGAGATGTCAGTGATCTGCAACACACTTTGTTTCCTAAATGTAGCACTAACTACAGTAATCCATTATGGTCTACGAAATGATCATTTAAAACTACATTATAAAACTCATCTCAAGTGGTTAGTTTCCCAGAAAAACATCTCTTTCGAGCATGACTGCTTTTTCAAAACATGTTTTCTCTCTGTTCCATTCACAAGTGCTGGCCCCTAGATTCTGCTGAGCTAGGAGACGAGTGCATCACCCACCTCCCACTACCACCCCCCAACCTTGTCACTGTTTATACACCGGCCTTGTATATTCATTTGGCAAAGGACCTGGCGAGGAGAGGGAAGAGGTTTCCCACTGGGCCGTCTAGTGAACAGTGAGCATTTGTGGGGGTTTGGGGTGGGTGGAAGTGGGGGTAGACAGGAACTGATTAGACTCTGAAGAAGTGGAAATTTGCGCTTCTCCCTTAAGCATTGTGCTGCTGTTCAAGTGAAAATCTCACATCTAAATCAATTTGGACTCTAAAAAAAGCAGGTTTGTTTCTCTTTACCTAAATCTAAAATGTCCTTTTACCTAAATGATAAACTACGCTGTCCCTCAGTGTCCTCCTGAACAACCATAAGACAATCTTACCATGTGTGTTTGTTTGTGTCCATGAAGTGTGACAAGCTATTGACCCCACCAGAAAAACATAAACATCACAATTGAGACCAGTTTGAATGTATTGCTATCATCTGCAGACAACACCATGAAACACTTTCATTCAGAAAAGACAACTTTGCACAGCCAGATGTTGTCTACTGAATTGCAGGCTTCAAAATTTAACATTTGCTATATATATCAAAACCCACGTATTATGTAGAAAACACAAGCATAGCCCTGTCATGTTGTACATTCACTGCAACAAATGCAGGCCGTAACTTCAAACTAGTTTGATTATCAAGCTACACACAATTAAACCCACAGCAACCTTTGAGCATGAAGCATTACATTTAACAATGTTTGCAGCTCTCTCATGCCAGTAGACTCCACAATACCACAGCATCCAGTGACTCGCTGACTCAGACTCACAACTAAGCACACAGTTCTACTTTATTTGGTAATTTATTGTTTTCTGTTTTTCCTAATCTTTTATTACTTTGGTGTTCATTTAATCAGGAATTGTAGAGCTGACCCTAAAAAACAGAGGTCAAATCCTTTTTCTGTCTGAGTTTTTTCAGTGACTCTGTGTTCATTTTAACCTGAGCCTGAGTCTGGAGAGGGTTCCTCTGTTATGGAAGACTTCCTGCCTGGTTCCTGTCTCTAAGACCAGGAACCCCAGGGAGCCTAACCACTTCAGACCTGTGGCCCTCACTTCTCACCTGATGAAGACCATGGAGAGGATCGTCCTCAAGAACCTCCGTCCCCAGGTGAGCCAGTATCTGGATCCATTGCAGTTCACCTACCAACCGAACATTGGAGTGGATGATGCAGTGATCTACCTGCTGCACAGATCACTGACTCATCTGGAGAAACCCAGCAGCACTGTGAGGGTCATGTTCTTTGACTTCTCCAGTGCTTTCAACACAATCCAGCCTTCTCTGCTCAGGGTGAAGCTTGAAGGAGCGGGAGTAGACTGTCACCTGGCTGCTTGGACCATCGACTACCTCACCAACAGACCACAGTACGTGAGGCTTCAGGACTGTGTGTCTGATGTGGTAGTCAGCAGCATGGGGGCCCCACAGGGGACAGTGCTCTCCCCCTTTCTCTTCACCCTGTACACATCGGACTTCCACTACAACTCTGGGAGCTGTCACCTCCAGAAGTTCTCCGATGATACAGCCATTGTTGGGTGCGTATCTGAAGGGGACGAGCGGGAGTACAGGATGGTCATCTCTGACTTTGTTGACTGGTGTGAGCGAAACCATCTGCAGCTCAACGCCAGTAAGACGAAGGAGATGATCGTGGACTTCCGCAGGAGGAGGACACCCCGGACTGCACCGGTGAACATCCAGGGTTTGGACATTGACATGGTGGACACATACAAATACCTGGGTGTTCACCTCAACAACAAACTGGACTGGACACACAATACAGAGGTTCTGTACAAGAAGGGCCAAAGTCGTCTCCACCTGCTGAGGAGACTGAGGTCCTTTGGAGTGTGCAGGACTCTGCTCAGGACATTTTATGACTCTGTGGTAGCGTCTGCTATTTTCTATGCAGTGGTCTGCTGGGGAGCAGGGAGCACTGAAAGGGACAGAAAGAGACTAAACAGAAGGTCAGGAGGGCTGGTTCTGTCCTGGACTGTTCCCTGGACTCCATAGAGGAGGTGGGTGAGAGGAGGATGTTGGCAAAGCTCACATCCATCATGGACAATCCCTCTCACCCACTGCATGACACTGTGGGGTCTTTAAGCAGCTCCTTCAGCAGCAGACTGAGACATCCACCCTGCAAGAAAGAGCGCTATCGCAGGTCCTTCATCCCATCTGCTGTAAGACTTTACAACATCAGCATCACTGGCTGATGTTAACATAAGCTGGACTATATCATTACCACCCCAAACCATAAAATTTGCACAGACATTCTTGCACTGCACATCTTTGCACTTTTAAACTTTATTTTTATTTTTTCTGTTAAAATTTTGCCACCCTTGTATATATTGTAAATAAAACTGCTGTAACAATGTAAATTTCCCCTGGAGTGGGGAGAAATAAAGAACTTTATCTTATCTTATCTTATCTTCATGTTAGGGTTTCTCTTCGGTCATGGTTTAAACCCCTAAAAATTATCTCGGTGTAGTAGAAGTTTTTCCTGTTTTGGAATGGTAGTGATCTATGAAATCCCTCTCTCTTCGCTAACCCCTCTGCTGCTCACTGCAGTTCAGCGCATTAGTCTACAGTAAGTACATTGTGAATACTGTCAGTTTTTAATGTTCTTAACATGTATTTAATAATTTGATGCCAACTACATCTCTTTTATATTTGTTTAGACAGGATTTCATATCTGAAGCCGTGCTCAGACATAGTTATAATGGCATTTAAGCATCCAACATCAAACAATGTCTGTGGCAAAAAACAACAACTGCACCCTTCATCAAATCGACAAAAAGATCAGGTAAACACAGCATCATAGAAAAGGCAGGAAAATGGAAAAACAGGTGAAACAACATCATCACTCCATATGCAGCTGGTGTGTCTGAGAAACTCAGATTTTCGCTATCCATAATGTACCAGCGCACTAAAGACCAAGTAACACTCAGAGACAAAAACTGGTTCACCTCAAGGATAAAACATCAACACACAAGTGAAGCAACGTTGTATATGCAGCCCAATGCAGTGAAGAGTGCACAGACTGGTACATAGGAGAGACCAAACAACAGCTTCACAAACATATGGCTCAACACAGGAGAGCAGCTCCTCAGGACAAGACTCAGCATCCACCTGCATCTGAAGGATAGAGGACTTTCCTTTGAGGACAGCGATGTCCACATTTTGAACAGAGAAGACTAATGGTTTGAGAGACGAGGAAGCCATGAATGTCAAACTGGAATCACTAAACAGAGAAGGGGGTCTATGACACCACTTATCAAACACCTATAGCGCAGTTTTAAGGTCTCTCTCCAGAAAGTTTCACCATCATTATCATCTCCTGACATGGCAGATTCATAACCTTTGTTGTGTAAACTGGAAGCTCTACCACCACTATTGCCATCACTGCTGGTGGACCTCCTGGTTTTACAACAATTCAAATTTGGAGACAGGTAAGTCCTGGGTCTTCTATGGGTCTTGTGAGTGACTATAAACAGAATTTCCCTCTGGGGATTAATAAAGTCAGTCTAAGTCTAAACATTTAGTCAGTTTGAACTGAAGAAGCCTCTTGGATGAGAGGTAAAACCTCTTCAAAACCTAAAAGAGAAGTCTGGTTGCTTTCTACTCAAGGTCCTTGGATTACCATAAATATCATCAGTCACAGGAAAGCTGGTCACCCTTTGGTGCCATTTTGTGCATCAGGTCTAATCCCATTATACTACTTTTTCTTTCCAATTCTTGCTAATGGTAAAGATTGTCTGAATGAAAAGGTTCTGTTGTGGAGAACTAAATGCGCATTGCTTCTGCCTTTAGTCATTTTTAATGTCATTTTGGGCTAGTAGAGTTTTCATGGACTTGATAAATTTACAACCCTAAATATCATGAGTTCATTTCAGTATAGTACTGTAAATAAAGATCACCAGACAACATGATCACCAGTTAAAAGAGAATAACTGTATTATGTTGTTACATAAGATGATCAAAGTTACACTGTGCAATGTCATTATACATTGTATAGTGACAATAAAACTAATTCTGATTCTGACTGTTGTTTTGCAGTCATTTGACTATTAATTGAATTTGAGATTATAGGCTATAGTTGATATTCAAACCCTGTCACAGCACTAAAATAAAATGTGGAGAAAGGTCTGGCTATGCAATATTACAGTGTGACTAAAGTTACACCGCTCCCTGTTTTGTCCCTTCATGAACTGAAGTCCCTGTTAATGCTTACACTAGTTTTCCCAGATACCACTCACATTGGCTGGAGAGACTTCGCTAGATTACATGTTTTGTTTATTATAGGAAACAACAGACAACTATGGTATATAACACTTCTAAAAACACTTCTAAAGCACTTGGTTTGGGACATAAGGGTGGTTAAAAATGACTTCTTTTCTTACAGGGTTAAGGAAAGATCTCAGTAGTGGAGGCACGCTTTTAAAAAGTGTTTACTGAATACTACTAAGGTTATAGAAAATGTCAGAGAACTTAGATGACAACATGACATATGGATAACATCAGATAGATTTTGTAATTGTGGGTTTTTCACACATCAGCATGAGCTGGTCAGCCATTGACTGAATATGAGAGGACAATGCGAGTGTAGAAGGCAAAGACAAAGAGCTGGGCTGTGGTTGGCAAAGGAGGAGGAGGAGGAGGGAAGGGTGGGATGAAGGAGGAGGATGAGGAGGAGGAAGAGGCTGAGCGGTGTGTTGTACTGCATTGTGTGTTGGCGGTTCCAGCTGCCCTGCCGCTGTGCTGCTTGGCTCACACAACGTCTGGCTGGCAGCCAATCACAGTGCAGGGAAGCAGTGCCACTTCAGTTCAGTGTGTCAGAGTGAACAGGGGAGGGAAGAGGAGACAGAGGGTGTAAGGAAGACGAGAGGATGGCGCAAGTAGAAAGAAAGCAGGGAGGCATGAACAAAGCAAATGGGGGAGAGGGACATAAGGAGAAGATGAAATGGGAGGAGGCATAAGAAGAAAAGAGAGGGAGAGGCAGACAGTGTTGCATCTGTATATCTATCTATCTACCCAGAGGAAACCCACACATGCACAGGGAGAACATGCAAACTCCATGCAGAAGGATCCCAGGCTCAAGTGGGACACGTACCTGGGATCTTCTAGCTGCAAGGCAACAGTACTAACAACCAAGCCACGGTGCAGCCCCACTTACATCTACCTTCAGCCAACTTTACCTCCACAGCAGTCAAAGAAGAGAGAAAATGAATAACACATTTCCTGTTTTCATCTCCATTGGTCTGAATGTGATTAAGGCAAATAACGGATGACAGACACCCACCAGTTATGCTGACTTAAGTACTATTGCATTTTACTGAAGACATGTGATGTCATTGTTCAAGCTGCAACCCATTCAAGGGTTTTTCAATTTAATTACGTCGCGCAAATACAAAACATATGTCATCTCACAGCACTTAGCATAGTGAGGCACAAACCTTATGAATTATTAAAAGAGAACATAAACCCAACAATCCAAAGTTGCCTTTGGATTCCCTATGAGTGAAGGTGGAAAGGAATAAAAAGAACCCTAGAATAGGGAGGAGGGGGAAAAAAAGTCTTACAGAACCAGGCTGAAGGAAGGCAGACATCTGCCTCGACCGACTGGGTTAGAGTGGGGATGAGGGGGGTGGATACAGCAGGAGGTGTTGGGGTTGGGATGGCAGGGTAGCAGGTGGTGAGACCAGTGGCCAGATCAGAGACATGTAGCCCCAGATCCAGAGACATCCGCAGACAGAACAAACACAGGACCTCAGGGGAAACACAGCGTTAGTAATATATAATGGTGATATATAACAGCATATAGAGAGAGAGGAGAGGAGAGGACCCCAGTGCATTATGGGAATCCCTCAGGAGTCTAAACCTATAGCAGCATAACTAAGGGACCCCACTGTCTGAAATTATTCAAAGATTATTGGGGACTTTCATCAGTGCTGTCTCTGTACTATGATGTATTCTAAATCCTTACTGAAACTTTTTGGACAAATCACTTATATGCAGATTATCACATAATTGGCTTGCAACAACTTTTTCAAGAATTTTAGAAGTAAAAGGGAGGCAGAATATGGGTCTATAATTGACTAAAACACCTGTATCTAGAGGATATATTTTTTGTTTTGATATCTGTGGTGTTGGGATTAATAGAAATAAGTAGAATCCCATTTTAATACCAAATGATTCCGCTAATTTGAAGTGATTAAGTGTCCCATTTTCCTTTGTCTAACTTTGAGTCTTGATTAGGTTACAGTTACACACACAGATAGTCCATAGACTGTATATACAGTCTATGAGATAGTCACATAACTCCGCCGAGGCTCCGCCTCCTTGGCGGAGTGATGAATGAATGAATGAATGAATGAATGAATGAATGAATGAATGAATGAATGAATGAATGAATGAATGAATGAATGAATGAATGAATGAATGAATGAATGAATGAATGGGAATTTGTCTTTGTCTTGCTCCCCTTGTGAGAGGAGAGGTTAGCTGTTGGCCAGAAATGTTTTCAGGATTACCCCTTGGACAGCAAGATACACTGTATCCCGGGCTGAACAAAAAAATTGCCTATTGGTTTGTGACTGAAACAGTCCAAACCATAGTGATAAACATCGCCAACTTGGAAGGTGAGGCATATTTGTACAGATAATTGAAAATAGGTAGACTGGAGAGATATCCAATCATATGTGGACCTCCAATTGAAACAAATCTACAACCAGTTTATGCAGTGCAGAGTCTGTTTGTTTCACCTCATAATGGCCTATCACCAGTAAACACAAGTCCCACTGCATGAAGAAAAGGAATCTACTCCAAATGACTGTGCAGAGATGTTGCTGTGAGTACTGGGGAGGACAAAAGGCTCATCTTTGTCCTGGATTACAAGAGTAAAAAAGACAGAGTTGAAAACACTATCAAGGTATGTGATGCTTTTTCTTTCCAGTCTTGTTTGCTTTTTTGTAATAATTAATTTTTTCCGTGTTATAACAATTAAACATTTATTTATTTTTGCTGAAACATATTGAATTTGTGAACAAAATGTAGCTGTAATTATTTCAATATGTAGGTGTGTTTTATATGTAATAAATTAAAACAACGCTTTAATGCGTTACTATGCAAGACCCGAAGTTACACGTTCTGATTGTTACAATTTTGCATGTTACCAGGTTACTACTTGTAAGAGGATGACGGCGTATCGGCCCATTTTGGTGTCCTTCCACATCCTAGATGTGTCAGTGTACAATGTGTCTTTGGTGTAAATCCAAACTGGAAGCAGAAGAAAATTCTTCTACTTCTTGGATTGGAGAGATATACTAGGTCCAGAAGCAAGCTTCATGGCTGGCAGAAAACCAAAAGACAAAAATGAGAGGTGCAATCTGTGTGAGCTTGAGACGTCAAAACAAGCATTATTATCATAAATGAAATAAATTATAAATGCATTGCATGTATTTGAAAGACACATGCAACCACCACGTACTGTTCAACATATGGGTGAGAAAATACAAAATGTAACCAACACTGATAGGCAGACTGTGAAATTGGCATGAAATGTGTTTTTTGTTTTTGTTGTTGTGTGTAATACTGTTACCCTCCCTAGTACATTTTTTATTTTACCTTGTTAACATGTCCACCTGGTGTTTTTTTATGTACTGGAAGAGTAAAGAGGATAATAAGTAGTCATGGATATGCATTTCTACCTTAAAACTACAGTGCATTGATGGCAGTCTGAAATCCACAGATTCTTACTTCCAAGTTTTCATACATAACAGACCAAAAGAAGGAATCCTGTCAACTTCCAGGGTGGGACTCTCTGCATCATTATCCTTTTTAATAATTGGTTTCTGGATGGAACGTGTAGCTGAATTACATCAAATAATCAACTTGCCATTGTGTAGTGCAGAATAATTTTTAAAGTTAACCCATATTTTCTGCGTCTGCATGTCTGCAAGGATCTGCAAAAGTACATGTCATGTAAGTTTCATAATCAATGAGTGGGAAAAACCAGGAAAACAAATGCTGCTTAAAACAAATGATTGTCATGAGAAGAGGAGACCGTCTGTTGAGTTCCTTCATCATCCACATCTTCATTATTTGTCATTAAAAAAATCTAAGTCCGTTGTCTGATTTCAAAGTCTGTATCAGAGAGAAATTTTAATGTGTTCACCAATTAGTTTTCTAATATTGTAAAATTTTTATGGTACTTTTGAGACCTATGTCCTTTCTTCACTAATAAAATAATATGGGCCAGTTGTGAATTGGAAGACAATAGATGCTACTTTGTACTGATGTAATTTGAAATCATTTCAGAACAAATGACCTTGTTAAACTCTGACACAAAAGCCTGTGATAAACAGCACATTATGCTCCTCTGGGTGCTTGAAAATAATCCTTACACTATGCTTTTTTTTTAACTCAAAAATTAATTGGATGAGCTTATGTCAGTGAGGCATACCAGCAATGACAAATAATAGAAGTTCAAAACTTGTAATATTAACAAGCACTTAAGTTCATAAAACAGATATAACAAGAACACAGAATTGATTATCATGAAACAAACACAACAGGAGAACGACCAACACCGTAGTGTGATGTGTACAAGCTGTAGCTGCAGCAGGAAGCCTGTGTACTGTATCAGTGTGCATGAGGTCGGGGTGTTAGAGTCAGGAGGACTGTGCAGACAGGCTGCTCTGTATCCTGTGACCTGCTGTTTACTGTGACCCAGTGTCTGTGTCTGCAGCCCTGCAGCTACAGCGCACTGACTGGCAGAGCGGTTACTAAGCCCTGTCTGTCTCCGTCGCTCTCTGGGTTAGAGCGAGCTAAGCTTTTCTTCCTCTCGTTAAAAGGCATACGAGTAATCGCCTCTAAGCAGCTGGCTAACGCCTAATACCAAACAACAAATATCAGCAATGATGCTGCAATCAGTGTCTGTCTGGGCTTAAGAGAGAGCAGTGGGACGCACTGTGGCCAACTCCAGGCTCTTAATTCAATTCAGTAGCACTTTATTTCACCTCAAAGCTGAGGAGAGCCTTACTGCAGAACTTGAACACAAGCAAATAGAAGCGAGACGGTAATGTAGATAAATGCAGCTGCAAGAAGTGCTGCTTTAGGTCATGTCTCTATAAGGAACACAGTTATGGATTCCATGCAGAGGAGCACCCTAAGGGTGCATGTTTCTACACCAGTACTGGTGTGATTTCTGGAATGCTGGTTACATTTCAGATGTCAGGTGTAGCCAACAGCAACACAGAGATATTCTAAGGGAGAAGATCGACACTTAATCGCTATTCCATTTGGCGCAGAGTTTTCAGATAATTATTTAGGATTTTAAAAAAAAAGATTATCAAAGAAACACTTGATCATGAAAGACACAAATCCTAGACCAAAAGTACATGTCTGCTGATTACAACATCTCTGTACACATTTGTAGCCACTGAAATACATATTATTTCTGGTTGTCCTACCCATGTGTATGGCTAAAACTGGGTGATTTCAGAGGTTAAAAGAAGCTGAATAACACACTGTGCTTAGAAAAGGTTTCTTACCTGTCAACAAACAAATGTTAAGTCATCTTCAGCTCTTTCCAGGGAATTTCCTGAGCTGGAGATAATTTCAATTTGAATTTCAGCTACTAAATAGATCACGTGTTTGAGATTCTTTTGCCAATTTCTGCTTTCAAGTTTGAGAACAAACTTCTAAACCTAAACTTTTAAGCCAACTTGGACAGAGAAATGGAAATTTGATATCTCCATGTAAGTAAACTTGGTAACTCCATCTGCTGGTGAAGATCTTGAGGTGAGACTGTTGTCAACTAATACTGCATTTAATTTTCCTGGTGTCAAAGCTTGATTGGGCTCAGTATGGGTATTTGCTCAGGGAATCTTGGGATTTTAGCAATCAGAGAGTCATTTATCATCTTAAAATGTACACATGATGTGCATTTTACTGGTTGATTCCAGTGCTTGTAGACTCAGTAAACCTAATTTCAAGTGCTTGCAGGCCAGTAAATATAAATGAAAGGCTAGATATCCGTATACACCTCCATACTTTGGGAAGTATAAATGTTTGGGGGAAGCTGATGTGTCAGATATTAACAAGAGAGTCCCACCACATCACCTCCTCCAGTTCCTCAGTGGCTCCTCATTAGCATTGCTATTGTGCTCCAGGAGTGAGGTGACAAAGCAAAGTGCTTCTGGTCAAAATGGGTTTGAATCAGCTTGAAATACCCTTTGTGTTGGCCAAACACCCCTTGACCAAACTCTCCCACCCTCACCCCTCCACCATCCTCCTACCTCTCTCAGACTAGAGAAATCCGTAACTGCAAACACTGCATCACTCTGCAATGTTCCTAATGTCTAAGCCTTATATTACTAAACAATAACCCTAACCCAACAAGAAAAAGACACACATAAAATTTAAAATGCTTCTAGCTCATGTTACCAAAGTTACATGTTACCAAGTTCTGTTGGATTTGATGTGAAATAAATACTCTTCATGCTTTATTACTTAAAAAGTGGAAGGTTTATAAGAAACAAAGCATGAAATTAAAATTAAATTAAATTAAAAAATATAAACAAAGAATATTCAAGTTTCAGTAAATTCAGTGGGATTCATTTTTTATTTAACAAAATAGAAAATGCTTGTATTGCAGTGTAAAACATAGCCAATCATTCAACTGTGTTGTATGATGCAGAAAATATATGAACTATTTTATAGATACTTGAGAATAGAGAATTTAAATTTTACATATTATTTATAAAATATAGTTCATCATTAGCTTGCATCATCCACTGCTGTCAGTATACTGGCTTTTTAAATTCTACAATATGTGGTCACTTGTATGACATATTTTGACACTACACATTTATAATAATAAGTATCATTATTAGATCAAAAAAAATCTTAAATTGCCCCCAGGGGGCAAATAAAGTTTCCTGAATTGAAAATGAATTGAATGCCGAAATAAATAACTTGAGTTATTTCTTTAATCTAACACTAACTGTAGGAAAGCAGCCTTACAAATCCATCTAAACACTGTCGTGCTTGCAGATGTGCTTTCTGTGGATGATCAGCTGATACCACCCACCTGCTCAGTAGCTTTTTCCATTTATAAATATGTGTGGGTGACTAAAGTATTTTCTCCTCTAAAAATGTATAAAATTATCTTATGTAATTCTAAACTGACCGCATAATCTAATCCTTTTTTAAATGCGCTGCTCTTACTGTTGTTTTTTATTGACATGGCATCTTCATTGTTTGTGGTCCCATAGACCCCACTGCGCTGTGTAAAAACAACTAAATATCAAGACCAACCAACTTTACTTTTCTGTCTCTCTCTCTTTATTTTACTTATTTATTACTTTTTTAAAATAGTCCAACACTAGTGCAAGGCAAAAAGCACCATCAAGATCAATTACAGACATAGAGCACATGGACATCTATTGTTTTTTTGTTTGTTTGTTTTTTTAAACAAGGTTTTACAGCTGGAGTCTCAAGCAGCCAAATAAATATCATCATCACACTTATCGTTTAAAATCACAACGCAGCGTGGTCAGGTGACAGAAAAATGTTGCATCGGAGTGAAAGTCACAAACAGTACCAGGCAGGAAAGCACAGATCATGACTATCAGTTTATTGAATTCATATTGCTGTTAATGTGAGCTGTAACTGCATGCAGCAGCAGCAGGCAGAGAAACAGACCAGACGTGAGCATAGACTGTTTCTTCGGAGCGAGAGACAAACAGAGAGACGGGGAACAAAGAAGCGGGCGGTGCCTTCTTACACGGACCCGCCCATTCGCCCGCCCGCAGCCAATCAGCTGCCCGTTATGCTAAAGAGCTCGCTGCACTGCATCGTCCCTGCCCTGGCGGTGACGTCAGCCGCACATCTCTCCGTCTGGCCGGAGACTCAGACAGAAGCAGCAGAGCAGCGGAGGAGGCCAGCCGGGGAGGGGCCCTTTGTCCGGGAGGAACGTTAGCACTGTGGCCGCCGCCGGCTCTGGAATAAATACGCTTTTCGTTTGTCGTCTTTCCGTACAACAGCGCAGCCCGGGTCGGCTCGGCTCGGATCGGGACATCCAGTTTTGATCGGAACACACAAAGGGGGTGGATGCTTTTTTATTGCTCCATGCGCTGTTTTCTTTCCCTCCTCAGCCGCACTGATTTATTTGCACTGACCAGTTGTCTTTAAAAAAAAAAAAAAAAAAAAAAAAAAAAAAAACGGGTCCGGTGCCTCTCCCCTCCTCCTTCCCTCTCCTTCCACTCCTTCTTGCCCTCCTTTATTTTGCCTTCTTTCCGATACCGCAACCCAGCGGAGCCGCAGAGATGCCCAGCTCGCTGTTCGCTGACAGCAGCGTCCAGGGAGACGCACTGGACGACCAGCGAGCCCTGCAGATCGCCCTGGACCAGCTGTCTCTGCTCGGCTTGGACAACGACGAGAACCCGCTGTACGACAACAACCAGGAGCCCCGGAAAAAGAGCGTCAACATGACCGAATGCGTCCCGGTCCCCAGCTCCGAGCATGTGGCTGAGATTGTGGGCAGACAAGGTGTGTGTTTCACTGTTCGTAGACTCTGTATTTGTCCTGCAGGAGCCATGGCCATGCACCCAAACACCCCAGCAGCTGTTTGACTGTGTGGGAGGGACAGAAGCCAACACACAGTCAGAGAATGCCTGCTGTTGCCTTAACCGTGTTGCTGCTCTGCGCAACAGCGTGGAGAAAGTGAATTTTAGAATATACGGAGAATTCGGCATCACTACAGTCCACCAAGTGATGAGCACGTCAGTAAAACGTGGACATTAGTTTTTGTCTGACAGTTCGTCAGTCACTGTTCCTCTGGAAACACACACAGCGAGTAGCAGAGTCTAATTCAAGAAGTGGAATAACCGCCCATTGGGGTTGTTCTGTCTGTGCCCAAAAGAGTCCCGCTGTTTTGGTGTATTCTTTTTAGCCAAGCAAAGGCTCTATAAGTTCTAGTCATGAATGGAGTTCAGTTCAGAGAACATTTCCTAAACGTGTGTGAGGAGCAGCAGTGACATGACAGGTGTTATTACAGCCATGATGAGGACATGTAGGTCAGACAGCCATGCTGCCAGATAACCTCATATTTGCAATCTTTTTTTTTTCTTTCTTTCTGCAATTCGCTTTGTTTTGTGGCTGCGATGGTGATCAGCACGAGATCAAATTAGGACAGCGCTCACGATCTCACCTTGCCACAGAGAGCAGACGCCCATTAGGTGCAGAGATCCAGCTCCAGTCTCCCAGCTGTAGGGCTGCAGGGCGGTACTGGTGCTTGGTTACATATGCGGAATCTTTTCCCCTCCCTGTGCTGCTAACTGCGGTTCCCAGAAAAACAAAGGGATTGCGAAGAACCGCCATCTCCAGCCCTAC
Organism: Amphiprion ocellaris; assembly: GCF_022539595.1. Lineage (NCBI taxonomy): Eukaryota > Metazoa > Chordata > Actinopteri > Pomacentridae > Amphiprion > Amphiprion ocellaris. Next base: position 33,139,215 of record NC_072766.1, on the reverse strand, counting down.
ATTTCCAAACAGCTGCAGCGTGACATTAGTGAAGCAGATTTGTTTACATCCCATACCCTCACACAGCCCCCTGTGTCGGGTTATATCAGGTTAGGAGCGTGACGTGAAAAAAAAACAAAAAAAAAAAAAAACAACTGTGGATTAACCATGACCTCGGGTATTATTTTAAGACAGCGAGCCTCGTAAAAGAGACTCCATTTACTTAACACCAGTTCAATACTCACTCATTACGAGGTAATCCCAGAGATTTGAATTGGATGCACAGAATGAGTTTATGTAGGTTTACCCTCCTCTACTGATTACATCACCCTGTCCCACTCAGCTGGCTGCTCTGCTAATTATGTTTCTTCTCAGGCTGTTTCCTCAGCCAGTCTCACTTTGACTATAGAGATGTGTGTGTGTGTGTGTGTGTGTGTGTGTGTGTGTGTGTGTGTGTGTGAGCTTGAAGGTGTTCTGTTGGAATCAAGTCAGGTTCTTTAGAAACTCTTGTGCGATTTTGGCAGTTTGTACTGGATTATGCCAAACATGTGCATATCAGGAGTTATTTTGTCAAACAGCATTTTGGGGGATCCACAGGCATTCAGATGTCATCTATGAATGTATCCCAGAGATTTGAATTGGATGTGCAAATGGATTTTAGGTAGGTTTACCTGTATTGATTACATCACCCTGCGTTGCTTGGGTGGCGTGCATTGCTAACTATGTCATTCTTGTAAGGCTATTTCCTCAGTTGGTCCCATTTTGGTGGTAAAGAGATGTATGTATGTGGTGGAATGAACTGGTGCCAGACAGTGGAAGTGTTTAAGTAGCTTTTCCACTCTTTTCGTAACGCTATTAGTATAAAATAAGTGTCAACAGTTCAGCAGTAGCTGCTGTAGATCCTGACTGTATTGTTGTGACAAATGAACATAGCACATCATGTATCCAGAAGTGTATCTTCTATCTTATTTTTGTTTTGCTGCATGTTTATGTTGGTAGCATGTGGTTTTGTGAATTTGTGCTTTAAAAGGGGTGGTTTCACCTATTTTTGAGGCCACTGACTTATTGAAAGATAATAAATGTCCAGCATCTGTTATGAATAGCCCAGAAGTATTAGTATAATACATGACACATTTTTAGATGTTGTTACTATGAAACCTACCCTTACTTTCGTCTCTTGCTTCCATGCCTCAGGTTGCAAGATCAAAGCATTGCGAGCAAAGACCAACACCTACATCAAGACTCCAGTTCGAGGTGAGGAGCCTGTTTTTGTGGTAACAGGCAGGAGGGAGGATGTAGCTATGGCCAGGAGGGAGATCATTTCTGCTGCGGAGCACTTCTCCATGATCCGAGCCTCCCGGAACAAAAACACCAGCCTGAATGGGAGTGGCACCCCGGTTCCTGGACCACCTAACCTGCCTGGACAGACCACCATCCAAGTTCGGGTGCCTTACCGTGTTGTGGGGCTGGTTGTAGGCCCCAAGGGTGCCACCATAAAGCGCATCCAGCAGCAGACCCACACCTACATTGTGACACCAAGCCGAGACAAGGAGCCAGTGTTCGAGGTGACAGGGATGCCAGAGAATGTGGACCGAGCACGTGAAGAGATCGAAGCCCACATTGCCATGAGGACAGGAGGTCTTATTGAGCTCCAGGATGAAAATGACTTTCACGCAAATGGGACTGATGTAGGTTTTGATCTGCATGGGCATGCCACCCTGTGGTCCAAGCCCAGTGCGGGAATGACACCCACCTCAGTGCGCAAACCTTTCTCCAACTACCGCAACGACTCGTCGTCCTCCTTGGGTAGTGCATCGACAGACTCTTACTTTGGTAACAACAGCTCACGCATGGCCGACTACAGCCCCCCCAGCCCCGCACTCAGTTATACCACCACCAACAACAATGGCAACAACAATAACAATAATATCAATGTCAACACCAATGGCAACGGGTTTGTTTACGGAAGTGAGGTCATCTCACCTGAATGCACTGATATGACTTTTGACTCTTCATCAGGGTTTGACCCTACACCAGCCCCACCAGGCCTCCTTTGGTCACCATATGATAGTCGCATGACCCCCTCCTCCACCGGAGGCAGTTCTCCCACCTCCACCTCAGCCATATTCCCAACCAACACATGCACTAATGCCAATGGGATAGTTGCGAACCAGAGAAGAGTTAATGGTTGTACCCCACAACCTAGGATGTCCCCTCCACTTCACAGCCATAACCGAGGGTCCATGGAGCACCCGTTAGCCCGGAGGGTGCGCAGTGACCCAGGTGGAGGCCCTCTCAGTTTCCCTGGTTACTCGGGCTCTATCACATCCTTGCCAGGTCCTCACCTCCCTGGGGTTCCCTGCGACTCGTCAGCCTCGTCCACCTCCTCCTCTTCCTCCTCCTCCACCTCATCTGGCACGAGCCGAAAAGGCAGCCGTGATTGTTCAGTGTGCTTTGAGAGTGAGGTCATTGCCGCCCTGGTCCCCTGTGGGCACAACCTCTTCTGTATGGAGTGTGCCAATCGTATCTGTGAGAGGAGTGAGCCCAAATGTCCTGTCTGCCACACCGGCGTCACTCAGGCTATACGTATATTTTCATAAGAAGTGTAAGTCTTTGACTGTCTCAGTGAGACTGGCTACAATAGCAACAACAGACTCTTCATACTACTTTAATGAGATCATCCAATCATCAATTTGGAAAGTGTATATAGATATACATATGTATGTATGAGGCTGCAGTATCCAGAAGGGACAGACACCTTTTTAGGCTCCGTCATAGTTGTTAATAATATACTGTAGCTTGGGGAAATATTTTTAACATCTAAGTGCATGTTTTAAATATTACAGTATAGTAATCAATAGTTCTAGTTATTTGTACCCTATATTTATGAGGTGAAGAGACACAGTGGGATCAGGATGGAGGTACGTGGGTCAAACTGTGGACTGTTAGCAGGAGGAGCCTTCCAGGTTTTCCGATCGAATGTAGTAAGAATGGAGGCCATGGCTGGGAAACATGGAGGGCTTCCACCCAAACAGGACAATTGACTTACAAAGATACTGCAGCTTTAGGTCAGAAACTATATGAGGGACAGAAACAACATATCCTACATATATATGTATAGAATCAATTTCCACAAGTTGAAAGTTTTAAATGACGTTAATACAGATTGAAGTATTTTATTCTTTTTTGACTTGAAAAATTATATTTCTTATTGCAAAGATGTTTACAGATATTTTAATTTAAGTTCAGTGAACTTTTTGTAGCTGGGTTGAAATATTGTTTATTTTTTAGTATGGCCTTATGGCATTGATCACTGTATTATTTTAATATCACACGACTGTGGGAGGAAATCCAAGTCCACAAAATGTGTATTGTATTTGACAGTATTCTGTTGAGATGGAGTTTTTATAGGTTCAGCAAAAAAATGTCTTTTAAATCTGCTTCATCCAGCATATTTTTTATTCAGTAATATAAAGCATATTTTATTCTATATTATTATGAAACATTGAAATGTATAAAACTTAGTAAGTTGAACACAAAGAAACTGTTTATGCTTTCTAAAATTTGTATGAATTAGATTCCAGTGGGAATTACAGGCCTCTGTTGCACCACTATAGTTTTAGTATTTCTATTTTAATACATTTGTTTACCACTTGTTTATGTATATGTAGGTGAAGTTACTTGAGCGTAAATGTACTTTATTGAGCAAAGTTTAAGAACAAAGTATATTTTATTTTATGATAAAGGGCCTTTGACCTCGTGGTCAAATACTAATATTATATTTGCTGAGACAAGATTTGAAAATGTATCAAGAGTTTTATTTTTCTGACATTTAAAATTATACATGATAAAAGTAAAACTTAAGTAATGGTGCTACTTCATGTTTTTTTTTAAGTATTTCTATATAAGTCCAATAAAAATGGTACATTCATGAGGTATTTGCTTCTTGTGTTCTTCCTGCGCTTTGTGTTTTGTACTGCTGGTGTTCCTAGTACAGCAGTGCTGTTGAGGATTGTTTAATAGTTTTATGAACGTTTGATGTCTCTCTGGTTCTTAATGGAAGCTTATAGGTGGCAAAATGATCACAGTGGCTTCATTATGGATGGTGTTCTTTGATAGGAGGACATGGCCTGCTTTATCACTAATTACACTAATACTAAGCTCATAATCTGTCTTTTCTGGTTATTGATAGACTAATGAAATAGTTCAAAAAGATACTGAGAATTTTTTTTAGAAATGTGATATTTGATTGTCATGATGTCGATGTTCATTTTTGAGTTCATCAAATGTCACATTTACAAAAAATACGTTGTCTAATCAGTTGCTGAGGAAACTCATTCGAAGCTGCAGTAATTAGTCAATTGACGTTTAATCACTTGAAATCAATCGCACGCAATTTTGGTAATTAGAAGTTTGTGATTTATGACAATATTACAGAAGAAAATGAGAAAAAAAATCCAGTCAACGGTTATGATTGGCTGCTGAATGTCTCTGAATTTTAAAATGTTGGTTCAAGCAAAATTAGACACAAAAATATCATCTTGTGCTTTGGAAACTGGAAGATGAGCATTTTCACTAACTTCAAAAAGTGATGCATCAAATGAATAAATAATAAATAGTGAAAATAATGATCATTTGCTGCCCTGTTGTTGTATATGCTAAGCTACCAGCAAATGTTTGGTAGATTCCTGTCTCACTTACTTTGTCTAGTTTATACTGTGTTTTTTTTCTTCGAAAGAAAGTTTAAGCTCTGAAGCATTTTAGAATTTTGACTTACTTTGTTGACTAAAGAAAAAAACCTTTGGCAACTAAAGTTATGATCCAGACAAAGCACCCCTTTTCTGAGAGGCAATGCCCGATCATTTGATTTCAATGCTAATTAATACGGGAGTTTGCAGCACTGTGCTGTGAGATGACATATGTTGTGAATTTGCGCTGTATAAACAAAACTGAATTGAACTCAAAATGGAACAGTAAAAACTAAAAGTGGTTTTCCACTGTTCAATGAACCGCTGGGTTTGTAAGATTCCACAAAAATGTGAAAGCTGTCCATCCCAATGTCATAAAGCTAAAGGTAATATTCTGACATTGCTTGTTTTTGCCCAAACCATAGTCCAAGACCCAAAAATATTCAGCTCACAATCACGTTCACTAGAGAAAAACACCAAATCCTCACAATTTTAAATCTGGTTCGAGGGGGGTGAAAGAGTTTAAGGTGAAGTATGACTATCAAAATAGTTGTGGATAATTTTTCAGGTGTTAATCACTTCATAGACTAATTGTTTAATCTTTAATTACACATTCATTATCAGACAAACTTGTGAGGGGTGGGATTTGTGAGATTTTTGTTCATATTTTTTATACTAGGACTAAAATTCACACTCCAATTCCTAACACTGGATGAAAAATATATGAGGGGTGGTATGGAAGACTGGCAAAGCATCACTGACTCTCAATGACACAAAGAGGGAAGAACTGTGGCTAATGTTGTGTTCTGTGATGACAGAAAGTAGACTTTGTAGCTTTCACACAGAAACATTACTGAATTTATAGTAAGAATCTAGCAATGAACTGACAATGGTTATCTGGTGTCCAAGAGCCGCTTATTATTCTAATTGTGGTTTAGATGTTTTTATGTCACTTGTTGGTGTTGATCACGGCTAAAGCCAAACATGCTCACTGAGCGTCCGTGTTCGTTGATCCTTTAAAAACACAGACTATGAAAATAAAGAACTATGACTCTTGCATTCCAAAGGCAGTGACAAACAAAAGGAGATGAAAACTATTTTTAGCTTCTACTTGTAAACATGCTGATTTAATCTGAACTGCATCGTGCTTGATGTGTCAAAAGCTAATGCTGTATATTAAAATGAGCCTCACTTACAATACTCTCCTATGTCATAAATGAGCAGTTCCTGCTCTCTGCTTGTTCCTTCAATCCCCAATCCTCTTACCTGCACATACAATACATGGCAGAGGTGAGTGTACCCCATTCACTACTACTTAAATGTTAAATGATTCAAAACTATGTCATTACTTGTAAGTTGAGCATTTGGATAGTTGAGCTCAATGGAACAAAAGTTCATTATGTTTCAAAACTGATCTTTTTAATAGGCTGTATGCTCACTATTAGCTGTGCCTCAGGTGGTAGTCTGGTTTTTTCACTAATCTCAAACCCCCCCACCGCTCCATATGCGGAAGTGTCGTTGGCCAAGACACTGAACCTGAAGTTGCTCGTGATGGCAGGGAAGCATCTTGCATGGCAGCTATGTCATCATTGGCGTGTGAATGGGTGAATGAGAAACACATTGTAAAGTGCTTTAAGTACCACTATGGTAGAAAAGTGCTATTTAAGGGCAGACCATTTACCCCTTTTTAAGAGAATGATGAATTTCTAGAGAGATGTTTTGCCATTTTTCAGAGATAACTGCTCTTTGTTGGAGTGACTGTGTTGCTCTACCTTTCTCCTTAAAATAGTCGGAAGGTGTTCTATTACATTCAAGTCAGGCGACATCGTCAGGTCATAGTTTAGACATTTTTCTTCTTAAAAGTATTTATTAAATTGAGCTTCTCTGAGAATATACTCCTTTCTCTCATAAAAGAACAGTTCCTGCTCTGTGCTTGTTCTTTCACTCCCCTACCTTTTTTCCTGTGCTGAAGCACATCCTCATGTCGTGTGGTCCTGTTGGAAACACTGACGTTTAAACACATGCTTTGCTGCAAGATAGTAAGAGCAGACTCTAATGATAAGTTTAAAATGGAAACGTCTGACACAGGCCACAGAAGTGGGCTCTATAAACCATATTATTAGGAAGCAATCTTACCACTGCGGAAAAGAGCTGACAAGTGTTTTTATCCAAATGTGCAACACATGGAGTTCACATACTGCTTCCTGTGGTCAAAGATTCACTAAAAGATGGCCTGTGCTTCTCTTGGCCAAGAAAAGAAATAATGATATACAGTACAAGTTTGACTCATAGTACTGTCATTATATTACACATGTTGCTTTTTTTTCCTGCAAAATCTGCTGAAATCAGTTTAATTTAGTAAATTACAATGTTTTGCAACAATACAATTGACCGTGTCAGACTTTAGAATAAAATTAAATCACATTATACTGGTGATGAGAACATACTTCAGATCTGAGCCAAACATGTAGGAAACATTGCGAAAGATACTTACATACAAATATTATCAACCATGCAGCTACAATATTACTGTTTTGTATTGGTTCGTATTTGTTTTTTTTTATTGGCCTGCTGTTAGCAAGGCAGAGTTTGGTCTAGCAACACAAGACATCTCATTAAATGTGATTCTTGTCTTTTTGTATTGTGCTTAATGTAACAAAGTTGCAAGTTAACAAGTGAAATTTGTGAGTTAACTGTTCTTTTGATAATTTATAAATTATTAAATGACTTAATATGAGTCAGCATTGCACGTGTAGTAGAAGAGCTTTGTCTTTTTTCCAAGTAATGCTCACCAGGAACCACACATCAGCAGTGCTAATTAAGAACCAACATTCCTCTCCTAGAGATTAGTTTCAAGTTATTTATATTTGTATAATCCAAATCACAGCATACAATACACAGTAGAAATGTTCTTATGTTAAAACAAAAATGAACAGTTTCAATTCATTATATTAATAATTCAGGCTCCACAGTTAGAACTTAATGAAACGAAAATTCATTATTTGTCAAAACTTCAATAGGTTGTGTATCCCCCTTAAACCTCTTTGGTATTGAAAATACCACATTTCTGGAGAGAGGCTTTTCTGTTGAGACTGATTGTTTCCAGTTGCTATCATGCTGGAATATTTTTCTTGTCGAACATCTGCATATTGGGAGTGTCTTAGCATGTCTGCAAGAATTCATGGTGTCATCTATAAATGCACCTTTAGCATTCAAGTAGTCCTGTATTGCTACACTCCTGCCTCAGTGCTTCACAGATGGGACTATATGTACGTTCACTGCGGTAGTCTTGGTGACGTTCATTTCCAACATGCTGGATCCCTTCTGACCCAAAAAATGTAACTTCTTCTCATCTGACCAAAGAATCTGCTCCCAATATTCATCAGGCTTCTTTTCTTGTACTTCACTAACATTTTGTCAGTTTTGTGCCAGAAAGCCAGCAAATTTCATCCATAGAATAGAATAGAATAGAATAGAATAGAATAGAATAGAATAGAATAGAATAGAATAGAATAGAATAGAATAGAATAGAATAGCTTTACTGTCATCATATGACATATGACGAAAATATAAGCTTAATCCACTGTAGGGTCGTGGGGGCCTGGAGTCTATCCCAGCTGACTTCAGGTGAAGGCAGGGGACACCCTGGACAGGTTACCAGTCCATCACAGGGCTACACAGAGAGACAAACAATCACACTCACGTTCACACCTATGGACAATTTAGAATCATCAGATAACCTCAGTAAGTTTTCAGGCTGTGCGGGGAAGCTGGAGTACCCTGAGAAAACCCACGCATGCAGAGGGAGAACATGCAAACTCCATGCAGAAAGATCCTAGGCCAGGACACAGGATGCTAACGGCCGAGCCACAGTGCAGCCCGCCGGCAAGTTGTTTTTTTTAAATTTATTTTTATTTAGTGTCTATAGGGGTTGATGACCTGTCATAGCAACTCTGATTTCCACTGATAGCCCTGTACCAACTCTAAAACACTTGCTTGTTCTTTAAAGCTATGCAAGGAGTGCCATTTTAGGAAGATGCCAATGCAGCTGATCAGTGATACGACTACTGATTTACCTTCCCACCAAGATTTGTGCAACAATGATGCAAAGACATGCTTCACAGAATATATACATGACCTACTGTATGTACTGTATGTATGCAGTCTTCCGGTGGGCTAACAAAGTAGTAAAAGTAGGTTAATAACAACGATTACACAATTACACATTTGTAGGTTTCTGCAGCTGCCTGTAGGCACAAAGAGATATAATCAAGGTTTAGAGGGACAAGTGGACCCAAACCCTGCCAGCAAAATCCCCCGTACAGCATAACAGAATCACTGGATCCCCTTACTGTGGGAGTTCATGTCAAACATGTTGGACTCTATCTGAGCTGAGAAAATTTATCTGGGTATCATCTGACCAAAGAATGGGCTTCCAATATTCATCAAGCTTCTTTTCATGTAGTTTTATCAACGTTTCATCTTGCTGTTTTGAACCTATCAGGGGTTTCCTTTAATTTGTCACCCTTATGTAGTTCACAGTGTCACAGAAAATGTGTGATTTTGATGACTGCTGCTGGGCATAACAGTGTACCAGTAAAATGTTTATATTTTGAAGGGGAATAATGAATATACCAATTTTATAGATGTATGTGTGACCCATCTTTCATAGTCAGTGAGGAATTACACATTTATAACAAAAAAAGCACTCAGAGAGCACAGTACTCCACCAAGACTGCTCAGTCTTTCTATCATTTCCGACGGACCTAATTTTTTAAAAAAATTACCTTGCGCTGACCACAGGTGTGTGTTATGCATGTGTACGTTATGTACGGATACCGAATTGCGTGGCCTAAATATTGTAACGGACTGATATTGTTGTTGATGTTGAGATTTCAAAGTTTATTGTTCAGTTTGAAATTTGCCTAATATCAACGAATGTGCCATGTTTAGTTAGCTCAACTCTGATTGGCTCAGAGTCAGCAGTAGTGTGTGTGTATGTGTGTTGCTTCGTGCAGGTGTGTGTGTCGGGCTGGAGAGAGCTGAGAGTGGCGGCTAATTCTGGAGCTAAGTTATAGGGTTTTTGAAGTTATTTTGACGTTAGCTACGGCCCACAGTAGCCTGTGTGAAGGTTCAATAAACAACCAGAGAACAAGATAAAGTCTCACTCATTCATCATAGAGGGTCCCTACAATATGTAGAGGCAGGAATTGATGGGACTTGGGTAATGTTGTGCAAAGACAGAAGGATTCATGTACGGCAATCATCACATAACTCTGCTGCGTTCCTTGGCGGAGTAAAAATTACACAGTATTTGTTCTGTGAGACAGATGATAAAACATCCTTGGAATTGATGATGGCGAATTGTCTTTAAATGTTACTTGCTTCATGGGTATTGATATGAGAAAAATGGCAACCTTTCATCCAGGTTTCCATGTTGAAAAGCTGCATCTGGTTGAACATTTGGCTGTAGGCAAATATGTCTGGTGTGCCAGTCTGGGTTAACAGCAGAGGAACAACAGAACATTTCTCGTATTCTCCATGCTTTGACCTACATCTCATGCATTTAATGGACCTCCATTTGGACACACAGGCACACGCACACGCACACACACACACACACACACACACACACACACACACACAAAAAGAGAGAGACACTGACCACCCTCCTACAGAACAGAAACACAGAAATGGAGTAGGTGGGAGCCATGCCTTTGCAGAGTGAAAGTCTATATTTTATTCATACTGTGCTCTCTGCTTGTCACCACTCTGTAGTCTCGCCATTACTTGATGTGATTCATCCATTTAAACACACTTTCTACTAACAAGCAGCTGTTGCACATCCAGATTTTTGCACAAGTTCAGTAGATTGCAAGACAGATGAGGACACTAAAGTGAAACAAGGTTATGTAAGTAGCCCTTTAGATTAGTAGTCGAAAGCTTTAACAACAAGTTACCACTACCCTATACAACATACAGGGTTAACTCATTACCTTTGTATTTGGATTTATTAGTTTTTACAATTTTATCTTGTCTTGTAGATTTAGCCATCATTTTTTGCACTATTCGTGGACGCAACTGCCGAGATCTTAGGTTGAACAAATCCGCCATGCAAATTAGACATTGTATCTTGTTACTGTTCAAGTTTGGGTCTTTTGTTCAATAAAGGTTTGGGGTGGTTTGATCATTTTCAAATGCCGTTTACTGAGAAATGAATCTCTCTCTATTTCTGACTTTGTGAATCATATTGTGAGTTTTACTACAAGTAGATACTAACCTTAATGCCCTGCAGGGGGATGAAAGACTGTGTTAGCATGACAGGCAATGAGTAGGAGCAACATTAAATCTTGGGACACATAAGTCTAAAATACACACACAGGCCAAGACCGAGTCTCAGTTGTACACTTAACATTACTATAACAGAGCCTAACAGGGCAAGAAACATGTGGGATAAGCTTTGTTTCTCTTTCTATCAATTATATACCACCAATATATGTCACTACCTTTGGTACTGCTCTCTCTTGTAGTTTGTGTTTTGTCCTCTCTGCAGGTATCTCTGGCTGCAGAGCTTCACATTTCTCATCTACAGTTTCTGGGATCATTAATTTGCTGGTAGCTCTCCTTCCTTTTCCCCTTCCATAATCAGTGGCATTGCAGAGGTGTGCATGTGGATGTGTATGTGCATGGCTCTGATATGATAATCAGTAGGTTCTCTGCTGGAATCCCCATTGCCATACCAAGTGTCTACGTTCTGCTCTGACCCCAGTTACGCCTACTGTTTAAAGTCCATTGGAAGAGACTGACCTGTCTGAAGTGCCCCGGGGAGTACCACAACCTGGCCCAAGTGTTCAGCAAGAATCATGCCCTCCTGTTACCCCTACATTGGCCGTATGACTGGTCCATCGACCTGCTTCCTGGAGCCACTAGTAGCACACAGCCATGGAGACATACATCAGAGATTCCTTTGCTGCTGGTATCACTACACCATCTTCATCTTCTGATGAAGCCAGATTGTTCTTTGTAGATAAGACCGGTTCCCTTTAACCCTGCATTGATTTCCAAGGCCTAAATCACATCCCTGTCAAAAACAAGTACCCACTACCCCTCGTCAGTTCTGCCTTCACTGCCCTCAGTGGTGCCACCATCTTCTCAAAACTGGACCTTTTGCAATGCCTATCATCTCATCTGCATCAGAGAAGGAGATGAATGGAAAAGCTACTTTAAATACTCCACTTGGACACTTACTTCTGCTTCATTCCTGCAGTTGCATTATTTATCGTAATACATTGTTAAACTTTAATTCTGTGTGCTGTGACTTATCTATCTTCCTGGGTCTTGGTATTTCCCGTGACAGTTTGTTTGTTTTCTGTTTGCTATCATCTTCTCTCTCCCCAAATGGTGAGCTAGTTCTGCCAGAGGTTTCTTTGTGTCTAAGGGGAGTTCTTTTCCCTGCTGTTGCCAAACAGCTCATTCAAAGGAAATTGTTGGAAATTGTTGGAATTTTCTCTATATTACACTATTGTAAGGTCTTTACCTTACTCTTAGTGATGTTACAGCCTTCCCAGAATTCACTTACTGCAACTTGATTAGTGCAATTTTACCAATTAAAATGGTGGCCAGAATTACAACGTATTTGGTTAGATCGTTAAATGGAACTATTCTTTAATACCTGTTTGAATTTTTATTGTTGTTAAACAATATAATGCAGTTACTTTTTACGGTGTGCCTTAACACTTTAGACCACACTATAGATACATTCCAAGCTAATGATCATCTTCACAATCCGAAATTAGCTGGTCAGAGTGGTCCACATGAGCTGACTTCAGAACCTCATAATGGTTAAACCTTCTCCTCCAGCATGTTCCTGCCTGTAAGAAGCAGTCAGAGCAGGCTGTGGGTTTTCCCCTCCATGACTGAGGGAGGAGGGGCAGGAGAGCACTCGGTTTGTTGTTCAAAGCCCAAACTGCATGCATGCATTAAATGCATTATAAATGAGCAGGGTTTTAAGGCACGTCTCTTCCTCCCTTTCGCTCTCTGTCTGTTTTTTTTCTCTCCATAGTGTGTGTGTCTTTGTGTGTGTGTGTGTGTGTGTGTGTCATGTCTACGTGCATAATGGATTTTTTATCCTTCACAGAGCACAGCGGTCACAGTTTGACTCCACATGGTCTTTATTATGCCAGACGGAGACAGTTTCAGCAGAGACGAACCAGGCAGGCGTCTGCCCTCTGTCTTCGTATCTCTATGCACACACACATACACAGTGGCTACCTCTGTCCTTGCCACTTTCACCTCTTACTCTCATGCCTACCCACAAGTCCTGCAGTTTAAACCTCATGTCGGACAAGCAAAGGACAGTGCACACACACACACACACACACACACACACACACACACACACACACACACACACACACACACACACACACACACACACACGCTAATGCTGACAATATGTGGGAGGCACTTCTCAGAGAGTCTCCTAATGGAAGCAAATCATTACATGCAGTATGCTTTTTCTATTTATTACTTCTATATTTACCCCTCCTCATACACACTTAAATGCCACAGTGATTTGCAGTTCCTTCCAAATGTTGCTTGTGTTGTGGCTGACTAAAGTAAGATTGTTGCCCACGCTTGCAAGATGTGAGTTGAACTCCATCCTGGTGAAAGGACTTGATGCAAATGTGCCAACTGCAACTGGTCCAGTCTTTCTCTGTCTGATGAGCCGACACTGACTCATGACATGGCAGCAAGCAGAATATGAAATGATCCAGCTGGTCCTCTGCTGCTGCATTTACACCTTTAATGGATAGAATTAAATGTGATGAAATGGGACTGATGGAGTGGAACATTCTTTTGGGACAAAGCAATTTATACTCCATTCTTCTGTCTCTGTCTTTAGTTTTCAACATATTGATGATGCTTCATTACAGCAAGAAGCTTCACAGCAAAGTACTCACGAATACTGGCGCAAGGAAAAGGACGTCTTTGCTTAACAGAGTAATTCAACCTTTTCAGAAATTCTTGTTTTTCTGACAGATGTCTACTATTCATGTGCGTGTAGCTGAGTTGTGACATGGCTGACCTAGCATTGCTAAACAGCTAAAGACCAATGCTGTCATGAGAAGCATCACATAAGTAAGACAATATTAGATGTGACCATGACATTTATTTCCTGGTTTTGAGGTTCCTGATTACAGGTCCACATACTATTTTTTTCCCAGATCTTCGTAGAGGTTTTAAAACCATGAGATGTGGTCAAAACTCCCACAGTGGACACTTTATTTACTCATTTATTCTACTATATTCATATTTAAATGTTTTTATTCCCTCTTATCACTTTTAATGTTATTGTCTTTGGCCTATGTTACATTGTTTAACTGATTTTATTACTTAAACCTTTTTTAAGTGCATCACATTTTTGTCTTTAAAAAAAAATTAGTTTATTAACATCCCAATACCTAATCCTGCTTCACCCTGTAGAGGGTGATGGGTCACTGGAGCCTATCCCAGTTGACATTAGACAAGAGACGATGTACACCCTGGACAGGTTGCTGGCTAAAAGAAAGAGACCAGACAAACCCGCATGTCAACACCTACATTCAGTTTTGAATTGCCGGTTAACCTACCCTGTTTTTGGACTGTGGGAAGAAGTCAGAGCACCGGGGAAAAGCAATGCAGGCCATGTGAGAACATTCAATCTGCATACGGAAATACCATTATCTGTAGAGCACTTTAAATTGTACTAACCTGTATAAAAAATGCTGTAACAAAAAGCTGTATTGATTAATTGCCTGATGAAAATATGTACTCCTTTATCAAATTAATCAATTCAAATAAATAATTTAACTTTAAATAAAAACAACACAATGAGCTGCTCTCTTATATGATGTACATATGTTTTATTCAGAGGACAGTTTTTTAAGAAAAACTGAAAACTCATTCAAGTTATGTAAACTGCTCTATTTGCGGTTAAACTGAAAATGAGTGTACCTGAAATGTCTCTAAGAATACCTTTTTGCACAAAATATATGGAAGGTTAATCCTTGGAAAAATTACAAGGGGCGTTTATAACCTATCAACCCAATGTATTGTAACAGAAACTGTCCGACACAGCCCTTCCAATTTCTGATGTTGGAGGAGGCATGTTGCCGGCGTTTCTAATGATCTGGCTAAAACAGAATACACTGTAGATAGGAGGTTGTGGTGATTAATAAATTCACTTTTAGCTCGTCACATTGCTCTGAAGTAGCTGTGCCAATCATTATCATACAAGATGATGGTAGAGGTTTCTGTAGGAAATTGTGTTGTTGTCTGAATAGTGTAGAAGAGTAA
Source organism: Amphiprion ocellaris (assembly GCF_022539595.1). Classification (NCBI taxonomy): domain Eukaryota; kingdom Metazoa; phylum Chordata; class Actinopteri; family Pomacentridae; genus Amphiprion; species Amphiprion ocellaris. Next base: position 33,124,210 of record NC_072766.1, on the reverse strand, counting down.
TACCTAAACACACAACACTTCAAATCTGCAGTCAGATGCTAATGGTGTGGGACTGTTCATTTGTTCTTGTTGATGGGGAGACTGCAAGAGAAGGATGAAGTTCCTTATAGCTGTTATGATCATCACTGATTTTTCTCACGTTTGCAAATGGTTCATCCACTGACAAGAAGAAGAAAGGCCCCAAAGTGATGGCAAAGGTGTTCTTCGACATTAGAATCGGAGATGAGGACGTTGGAAGGATTGTCATCGGGGTGTTCTGCAAGACTGTCCCCAAAATGGTCGATAACTTTGTGGCACTGGCAACAGGAGAGACAGCATTTGGTTAAAAGGGCAGCAAATTCCACAGAATCATCAAGCAGTTCGTGATCCAGGGTGGAAACTTTCCTAGAGGAGGCAGTACTGGAGGCAAGAGCATCTATGGAGACTGTTCCCCCAATGAGAACTTCAAGCTGAAGCACTACAGTCCTGGCTGGCTCAGTATGGCCAACGCCGGCAAAGAGACTAACGGCTCCCAGTTCTTCATCACCACAGTTATGACTTCAGTGTATGGCAGTTGGGAAAAAATATCATAACAGCAGATGTCTGTCTGACGATGCTGTAACCACATTTTTAGCACCCATTTACTTTTGACCCTTTCAATTTTTGTACTTAGTTGACCATACCTCCTTTCAAAATAAATCCCAGCCCCACCACTCTGGAACTGAGTGTTATTTACTTTCTTTTTGTTACTGGCTGGCTATCCTAGACAGCTGGGATGTAACATATACATTTTAATGTTTAAACACATCGACAGGCAGGGAGTGATTACTTTAAAGGATGCTTTCACATTGAAGATGATTCCGCAATTACTGAAAACTTGCACCATGTATTTAGTTTGACCTTGATAAAATCACCAAAGTAGCTGCATACTGACAATGTGCAAGGTTCAAAAATAGAGCTCTGAAGACAATTTAAATGTGTATAACTGTTTTCATAATTAAAGTTTTTCTTGTACAAAAACGAGCATGAGCACAAACAAACATGCATAGAACACAGTGTCTTCAGTTCATCAGTGGGAGAGAATCCTTCAGTATTTGAGGATGCACCGAACACAGAAGGACAGAAGGAGATTTTTGAAATTTTCTGTAAGCATGGTTGATGACAATTTGCATTACCAATGTTTCGCCGCTGGCAGAAACTCAAAGGAAGCCATGCAACAGCACTCAGGGTTAAATACAGCAGGAATTTCCGAGACAAAGCCCTCTCTACCCACACGTATAAGCAACGGGCCAACAGTGGCATAGATTATTGAGTAAACTGGCTGAATGAGAGCCACTGCAAATCTCATGAGGAGGATGCAGTCTCTCTTTCATTCCACAGGACAGACAACCTGGAGGGAGAGGGGGAGAAGGCAGTGGGGGAAGACACTGGATAGATTCAACACAAATCTCACAGGGTAAAATGTTATCACTCAACCACATGGTTTCATAGGCTAGAATGAATAGAGAGGGTGTGCATATTGCGTCATGACACCTACGCAGCATGATGCCACCGTTTGCTTATACTTTTCTGTGACATGAAATGCTCTGAATGATTGTTTTAACATTTACCAAACGGTTTTGTACTATTTCCATTTTGACGTTGAAAAAGACCTACTGTACACAGTGGCAGAGACTATATATTTACATTCTAGCCAGCGTTATAAGGCTTTCGTGACAGTGTCTCTCCTGTCTCGATAGTCAGCACATTGCCTCCAAAGCAAAACACCTCTTTGTCACACTGATAAGCAGCAAAAATGATTCAACGATATCATCTCAAGATTATACACACAATTATATGCGTGTAGGATGTGTATCTGTTGTTTCAGGAGAATACTTTATAAAAGAGCAGACTGAGTCATTAGCGTGGGGCTGTTTGGAGGAGAAGAAATTTAACAACAGGGGTGGCTGGCAGAACAAAACAAAGCAATCTGAATGAAAGATACGAGCACCTCCCTGATGCATTTTTCATAGGCGCTCCTTTTGTATATTCTTGGCCTGGGATTTTTAAGCAGGGAGCAAATTTAAGTAGGCGTAGTAGTCTTTGGATCAGTAATTATTGCTGTGTGTTTCCTCAGAGCGCATGTGTGCTCAGGGATGTTTTGTTTCTGTGTTTTCGTGCGCTGTGCTGCAAGGCCTCTCCCTCTGGAGATCAGTTTGTACGCTGTTTTGTTGGGAAAAGCCTTTGTGAAGCCCAAATTTCTGAGGCACTATTATTTCAGAGGCCTGTTTTAACTTCCCACCCCTTGGCATAAATTTGTGTCACTGACAACAGAAATCCTGAAGTGGTATAATCGTTTTCTGTTTGTTTAAACTGCTCTTTTTAGCATTTTATTAAAATAGTTGATTAGACTGGGCAATATGAAAGTGGACAATCATGGTGACAATGGTTTGGTACCAAATTCTGGTACTTTTCAATAGTACCAAACAAATTACAGTGATAATACAAAGTACTGATTCCCATTAAACCAATCAGAGCCAAAATCTGGTATCTGAGAATGATCAGGGTGAGAGAGTAGAGTTTGGTACCACTCTATCCCATACATTAATTCATGTGTGGCAGCCCACCACAACAGCCACACTAATGGTCACATGCTGATGTTCATTTTGGTTTATTTTACTATTGAAAATGGGTAAAATCTTATCTCACTGCCGAGCTTTGTCCTCATTCTCTCTCACAACCAGAATGACAATTGATCCCACTGTGAGCAGCACCTCCTCTCAGTGCACTCTCTGAATCAAAGCATGTGCGGGAGGAAGGATTATTCTTGGCTTTTTCCCACAGAGAGAACAACTGCCTAATTTCCGAAACATCAATCCAGAATTCATGAATGGTTGACATAATGATTACCTCTGTACAAATTTGTTACAACCTGATGCATTCAAGTTAACTCTGGTAAATTAGTCCATCTATTGGTATGTTCTAAACACAACAGTGGCACTTGCTGTATTAGCAGGTCTACTGTCACAACTCTAGTTAAAAGTCTTTACTTTTACCTGGCTTGTGGCTGCTAATTAGCCTTTTCTGTCCTGGCCATTTCTGCAGTAATGAGAAGAGGTAGAATCATCGTTTTACTTTTCCAGGAACTTGACCTTTTATTTCCAGTTCTGGGGCAGCAAAAAGTTTGACAACATTTAGATTATTTGGGCAAATCTACGCACTTTTTGGCTGATGACAGAAGCTTGATGACTTTTGTCGGCATGTACTTTACAATGGTTTTGGCTTCATGCTTGTAATGTTACTTCTGACATACTCCCACTAATGTTTCTAAGAGGCTGTGATTTTATGCTTTTTACAGGATATAGCACATACTTGCAGATGGGACTGTTGCACCATTCCCAAGGTGTGATGAGCACAGTGAAGAAATTAGAATCTTTTCAATGGAATGTACAAATCAAAACTCTCTAATGTCCAGCAGCTACCACTTTAATTACAACTCTTTCAGTGATAAATTTTAGGTGTGGATGACCAAGAATCTCTTCGTACAATTCTCATAGCAGCCATTTGTTTTAAGCACCGTTGTTTCCTGGTGCACCTGCAGTGCTGCTGTCACAAATTTTAGTCTCCATGCTGACATCTGCACAGGAGACCTTGGATCTGTCATGTAGGACTAGATGTTGATATTCCTTCTTGCATACATGAGACACTTCAGACACCGTGGGATGGCCAGGTGAGTGAGGGCATCCTCAGGGTTATCAAGTGGGCGCTCTCCTTCATCGGTGTTTCACTGATAGGCCCACGACACCTCCAGAGGGTTCAGCAGTGAATCTCAGCTTCCCAGGTTCACCCCCTAGATGCCTTCAGGTGAGTAGATGGCATCTTCATCCACAGACACTGACTTCCCTTTTCAGCGGCTCTGCAGAGGTCCTTGATCGCCTGCCGTTGGACCTTCCCACGTGCTCCCATCTCCTGGAGAATCCTGGATGTCGAGGTGGCTGCGAAGCCTCTGCAGCCTACCTCGACTGGTCAGACCCTCACCTTCCAGCCTCGCTGCTTTGCATCGGCGGCAAGCTCCATATATCTCAGCTTCTTACGCACACAGTCTAAAGAGTTCAGAAAAGATCTGAAAATGAAAATCATTGATTTGAACAAGTCAGGAAAGTCACCTGGAGCCATTTCAGGAGCCATAGTAGCCACAGATCACAAAATCTTTTGTTCAAACAATTGTAAGTATAAAGTTCATGGAGGAGTTGTGTCACCGCGACGAAGAAAACACAAACTATGACCTGCTGCGGGGAGACAATTGATCAGGATGGTCAAGAGTCAACCAAAAATCCTGAAAAACCAGATCTGAAATGAATTAGAAGCTGCTGGAACACAGTCAAGTGTATTTTACATCGCCATGGGCTGAGAGGCAGCCATGGAAGAAGGAAACCATTTCTCTAGAGGCTGCACCTTAATGCTTGGCTAAGGTTTGCTGCTTATCATATGGACAAAGAAAAGACCGTCTAGAGGAAAGTTATGTGACTAGATGAAAAAAAAAACCTGAGGTATTTGGCTGCAATGTCCAGAAATATATTTGGAGGGAGAAGGTGAGGCCTTTAACCCCAACAACATCAAACCTACCATCAAGCATGATGGTGTGAGGATTATCCTCTGGGGCTCTTTGAAACAAAGTAAAGGGAATGCTGCAGGAGGATTACCTTCAGAGTCTTCAGGAAAACTTCAAATCACTAGCCAGAAAGTAGGCTCTTAAGCACAGTCAGGTGTTTCATCAGAATGATGACCCCAAACAGACATCAAAAGTGAGAAAAGAAAATGATTACATCAGACTAGAATTAAAATTTTAGACTGGTCTCCCCAAACCAAAACCCCACCTAGAACCAGCAGACTGTGCTACAGAAACAATTCTGTGTCAGAAAGCTCACAAATTTGGACCAATTCTGTCTAGAGGAGTGGCCAAACATATTGACAGAAGCTTGTGGATGGCTACCAAAAACGCCTAGTTGAGGTGAACATGGCCAGGGAACATTTAGCCAACTCTCATCATTGCTGTATGTATATTTTTGACACAGTAGATTTTGCCATATTTCCAGAACACATACAACAAATCTGTGAAAGAACCAAAATTCGTGATTGTTTGTTTTTTGTTTTTTACTTTTGAGACTTCCCTCATAGAAAAATACGAGTTTTAGGAGTCATTGGGTCGCTCAAGACTGCCATAACATACGTGGTCTTTGCCAGTGTTGTAAACTTTTGGTCATGACTGTACATCATACAAACCCTTGTGAACTAGGAAAGCATGATATGGTCTTAATAAGGACAGGGCAAGTGAATGTTTTTTCAATTCATTTCAATTTTATTCATATAGCACCAATTGCAATGTAGGAAACACAAGAGTGCAGGAAGTGGAGGTATCTAAAATGAGACAAGGTTAAGTATTTTCAAAACAAAACAGGAAATAATTACCAAGAATAAGACATAAGGAAGACATAACCTTATGCAGCAGAATAGGAAGAATAAAAAGCATTATTAAGTCAGACTCCAGCGCCATATTGCACTGACAGACCACATGATGCACCTGGTCCGCTTGGTTTGTGTGAACATGGCTTATTGATCTGTGCAAAGATAATACTTCTGTGAGGCAATATGTAATTGATTTAAATTGTATCTGGCTTGCTTATAATGAAAACGCCATCACAAGTACTTTGCCAATGAAAAGATAGCTTTTTCAATCTACCATTTATTCAGTTGGTTCAATAATATTACACACCATCTCCTCCAATGTCTTCCATTTTTTCTGCACTGCAGTAACTTTGGTAAAAGAGCCTGTTCAACATTTAATAAAGAGGTTATTTTTTAAAGACAATGGAACTGATTACTTGAATCATCCATGAATTCAAAATATATCTTAAATATTACTTTTGCAAACATTGATGTTGCTAATGAAAACAAGGTTTATTGTAGCTTGTTGTGAGACTGTGTCTGTCATTGACGTTTGTCATTGTGTTTATTATAGTCATTTTGTTCAAACAAATGTTAGATCCAACATCTTAAATTCCACTTTTTCATGTCTCAGTCTCACATACTCATATGAATGTAACCTTTGTAAATGTAGCTGATCTGTAAACTGTTAATCTGGAGCAAACAATCAGGACAATGTGGCTATCAGTGTTATAGTGAGGCTTAGCTGTAGGAGAAGGAATGTTGCAGTATGTGCCGTCATGAATCGATAAAAATCTATTTAATGGAATCACAGCCTGTAATGATTTAAGGAGAGAAAGTTCTGCTGCTGATTAGTGTATATTCTCACTTTACTACATGTCTGTTTGTGTCTCTGTGGATGTACATCCACAGCTGTTGACAGGTCCAAGTGGCCTTCAAAACCAAAGCCCAGATTCCCAGATGCATTACCATATCCCAGTGCATATGTGTGCCATCTGTGTGTAGACCCCCTGTGCTTCTATTTAGGCTTCCTGTCAGTGATTGTCAGATGACTATGCATCTGAAAAGCAAACTGTGTTTAGGCCTGCCTTGTTGATTGGCTTTGGCTTCATGGTGCAGTAACTGTTCCTCCTACAGAGGCTTATAAACCGGACTAATGTTTTCATTCAGCCTGTTTTCTGTTCTGAACTACTGTATCTGTGATTATTCAGAATCAACCTTTCGATCAGTGTAATTGTATCGCTGTTTGTCAGTAGGTTTTAATAAGCACAGAACCAAGAAAACAGCATAAGCCTGTTGTACCAGCTGTGTATAAATTCAAATCCTTGTGCCAGTAGTTCAAAACACATCAGCCAGATTATAGTCCTTGATAGCATACATCAAAGTATTTAAATATAGCTAGACATTAATGTACTACAACATTAAAATTCAGATTATATGTTAAATCATGAGTGCACCATGGGTACATTCCTGACTAGTACAGACAGTTGTAATCTGGTACTATGTCCAGGTCTGTTCAGGAATGACACATGCATTGAAACTATTCTCCTTCTTCCTTTTATTCTCTACACACTATCTGATGAACACTCAATAGCTAGCTGTATGGTGACAGGCACATTCAGATTTCAGATGTTTATGAATCGTCATAATTCAGAATAGTCACTGTCAGCTGTTGAGTCATGCGACTGTAAGTTTCATATCTATGAAATATGGCACATTGCATTATTAGGTTGTTGCTTGAAAGCTATGCTATCGATTTATTTTTCTTAGTTAATTTCAGATTTTTTAAGGGGACTATGCAGTGGCTATATTTTCATCCATCCATCCATCCATCCATTATCTATACACCGCTTAATCCTCACTAGGGTCACGGGGGGGACTGAAGTCTATCCCAGCTGACTCGGGCGAAGGCAGGGGACACCCTAGACAGGTCGCCAGTCTACATACAAAGACAAACAATCACTCTCACATTCACACCTACGGGCAATTTAGAATGATCAATTAACCTCAGCATATTTTTGGACTGTGGGAGGAAGCCGGAGTACCTGGAGAGAACCCACGCATGCACAGGGAGAACATGCAAACTCCATGCAGAAAGATCCCGGGAAAGCCGGGACGCGAACCAGGGATCGTCTAGCTGCAAGGCGAAAGTGCTAACCACTACACCACTGTGCAGCCCTGTAAGTTTCATATCTATGAAATATGGCACATTGCATTATTAGGTTGTTGCTTGAAAGCTATGCTATCGATTTATTTTTCTTAGTTAATTTCAGATTTTTTGAGGGTACTATGCAGGGCTATATTTTCAGACACTGATAATAAATATCTTCATGTCATGCACTATATACTAAAAATGAATGAATTCAACAATTGTCCATATTTTTAAAACTTTATTGCATAACTTTAACTCCTGCCCCTGACGCACACACACGCACACGCACACGCACACACACACACACACACACACACACACACACACACACACACACACACACACACACACACACACACACACACACACACAGGCAACATTTCCATCTCTCCTTCCCCTTTCTAACACACTTCTCTGCCCACCCCCTTCTCCCTGTAAGATGTTTGCTATGCTTTTCTGAACTGAGAGCACTATTTCCCTGTTAAAACCCCTCCCCTTCCTTGTCCTCCCCCTCCCCTCCCCTCCCCTTCCTTCCCCTCCCCTCCCCTCCCCTCCCCTTCCTTCTCCTCCCCCTCCCCTCCCCTTCCTGCCCCTCCCCGCCCCTCCCACCCCAGCTCCTACCCCACTGACCCATTTCTTATGTTGATCAGACAGTGTGTGAAGTGATGCAAACTGCTGTGCTGTGCTCCTGCTGAGTCCCCTGCTTCCCCCTCAGGCCCATGGAGGAGCTCAGGGCTTTAGACATTCATGAACTGAGTGGGAAGATCCATCCTGTGTGTGGGTTTGTGTGTGTGTTATAGCGCCCTCAAGCTGTGTGTGTTTGGATGCATGATGTTAACTGTGACTACTGTACATGGAAGCATGTAGGGAATCTAGTGGCAAAACTACTGAGTCAAAAACAAACATTATAGCACTAATTTCCATACTGTTCCAGATAACCATCACAGACACCTACTTATCTATCAGGACTGCTTGTCAAGTGGTCAGGGTTAGGGTTAGGGTTTATCTTGAAATACACAGAACGTGATGCTGTACAGGAATGCTGCGTGTACAAACTGATTAAAATTTAGAAGAGTAACTAAAAAACTCATGACATTAATTGGCTAGCTAAAAACACCCAACCAAATAAAACAAACCAATTCATATCAGCTTTAAAATCAGGAGCAGAGAGAAGAGACAAACCTAATGGAGGATATGAATGTAGCAATTCTGCCTTGAGTGTGTGTGAGCATGTGTGTGTGTGTGTGTGTGTGTGTGTGTGTGTGTGTGTGTGTAGTATTGATTTCCCTTTTTTTTTATGTAACCAAGCATTATGCTGTACACTGGAAGGTTAGTGATAGAAGTAAATATAGTCTGGCAACCTTTTCCCTCAGATACAGAGATTTACACCTAAGCAGCTGAGAAGTAAGTTACATTTTTTTTTATTCATTGGATACAAACTGTTTAAAATAACCCAACCACCCTCTGCCTCTATTCCAAGCCATTCAATCGCCAGCAGAGGATGAAAAAGTGGAAGAGTATGTAGTGAAAATGAAAAAGAGTTTAAATGGGGTGCAGCTGCCTGATTGGTATATATGTATAGTGTTATATACATTTCCCATTCAATAGTTTATATTTAATTATTTTGTACATTGTACATTAATACTGAAGACATCAAAACTATAAAAGAATACACATGGAATTGTGTTGTAAACAGAAAAGTGTTAATCTTCAGTATTAATCTACAATGCAGAAAATAATACAAATAAATAAAAAGCATTGAATGAGAAGGTGTGTCCAAACTTTTGGCTGGTAGTGTATTTATCCCCCTGCAATGGAAGTGGTGTAATTATAATTGTATGTCACTGTGCTATACAGACATGTAGCAGCAGACATGAACCATTTGTTCATTTAAATCAGCATCAATCACAAACAAGGTGCTTGCAAAGAGAATCAAGGTAATTGAATTTGTCTGTGCGATGTCACAGTAAAACATACACATCCATTCAAATGCTTGGACACACCTTGTCATTTAATGTTTTTTCTTTATTTTCATGACAATTTACATTGTAGATTGTCACTGAAAGCATCAAAACTATGAATGAACACATGGAATATAAAGATGCCATATGGAACATATGGCATATTTTATATTCTTCAAAATAGCCACCCTTTGCTTTGATTACTGCTTTGCACACTCTTGGCATTCTCTCGATGAGTTTCATGAGTAATCATCTGAAATGGTTTTAACTTCACAGGTGTGCCTTGTCAAGGTTAATTTGTGGAATTTCTTGCCTTCTTAATGTTCTTGGGACCAACAGTTGTGTTGTGCAGGAGTCTGGTTGGTACACAGTTGACAGCCCTATTTGACCACTGTTAAGATCCATATTATGGTAAGAACCAATCAGCTAAGTAACGAGAAATGACAGTCCATCATTACTATACGACATGAAGATCAGTTGATCCGGAAAATTTCAAGAACTTTGAATGTATCTTCAAGTGCAGTCAAAAAAACGATCAAATGCTTTGATGAAAGTGGCTCTCATGACAACCGCCCCAGGAAAGGAAGACCAAGAGTCACCTCTACTGTTGAGGATAAGTTCATCCGAGTCACCAGCCTCAGAAATCACAAGTTAACAGCAACTCAGATTAGAGCCCAGATAAATGCCACACAGAGTTCTAGTAGCAGACACATCTCTACATCAACTGTTCAGAGGAGACTGAGTCAATCAGGCCTTTATGGTCAAATAGCTGCAAAGTAACCACTACAAAGGAAAAGCAACAAGCAGAAGAGATTTGTTTGGGTCAAGAAACACAATGAATGGACATTAGACCAGTGGAAATCTGTGCTTTGGTCTGATGAGTCCAAATTTGAGATCCTTGGTTCCACCCGCCATGTCTTTGTGCGACGCAGAAAAGGTGAACAGATGATCTCTACATATATGGTTCCCACCGTGAAGCATGGAGGAGGAGGTATGATGGAGTGGGGGTGCTTTGCTGGTGTCACTGTTGGGGATTTATTCAAAACTGAAGGCACACTGAACCAGCATGGCTACCACAGCATCCTGCAGCAACATGCCATCCCATCCACTTTGTGTTTAGTTGGACCGCCATTTATTTTTCAACAGGAAAATGACGCTAAACACACCACCAGGTTGTACATGGGCTGTTTGACCAAGAAGTAGAGCAATGGAGTGCTGCATCTGATGAGCTGGCCTCCACAGTCACCTGACCTAAACCCAATCCAGATGGTTTGGAATGAGATGCCAGATAGCAGCACGACGTTACTGTAACTATGACTACAAGTGAACACTACATCAGCTGCCTGCTGACGATCACACGATTGTGATCCTACTACAAATCAGCCGCTGCGGACTTATCAGGACTTATCTGTCGGAAATTATATAAGGCACAATTGATTAAATCTGGGGCTGCACAGTGGCGTAGTGGTTAGCACTTTCGCCTTGCAGCAAGAAGGTCCCTGGTTCGCGTCCCGGCTTTCCCGGGATCTTTCTGCATGGAGTTTGCATGTTCTCCCTGTGCATGCGTGGGTTTTCTCCGGGTACTCCGGCTTCCTCCCACAGTCCAAAAATATGCTGAGGTTAATTGATTACTCTAAATTGCCCGTAGGTGTGAATGTGAGAGTGCTTGTTTGTCTATATATGTAGCCCTGCGACAGACTGGCGACCTGTCCAGGGTGTCCCCTGCCTTCGCCCGAGTCAGCTGGGATAGGCTCCAGCCCCCCCCGCGACCCTAGTGAGGATTAAGCGGTGTATAGATAATGGATGGATGGATGGATGATTAAATCTGCTACATATTTAGGTCACGTGATTTGGAATCCGTACATAACATACACATGCATAACACATGCCTGTGCTCACTGCAAGGTCATTTTGTTTGTGGGTACATCTATAATAAATGACCACATTCTATGGTACTGATTGACGCCGCAAATTTTTTCAAAATTTCAGCTGTCAGAAATGATACAATGACTGAGCAGCCTTGGCGGAATACTGCGCTCCCTGAGTGCTTTTCTTGTTCCATACATGTTCATTCAAAGTTTTGATGCATTTAGTGAGAATCTACAATGTAAATAGTCATGAAATTAAAGAAAAAAACATTAAATAAGAAGGTGTGTCCAAACCTTTGACTGGTATTGTATGTACTGACAACCTGAGCAGAGCAAAGTGTTTAGGGAGGGATGTAGTGAAACAAGAAATGAACAGCTTGGTGAAAAAAATAGTCCAACTTGACAAGCTTTTTCAGGGCTTTTCTATTCTTTTCCAGAAAATGATATCACTCAGTAAGCATTTCCTCTTTATATTTCTGGAGCTACACCAGACTCAGGAGGCCAGTCAGACTGTGTCTGTGAGAGAAAAAAAAAAGAGAGGTTAAGGAATGTAAGGGAAATGTAGCAGAAGCAGTGAAACTCATGCAGCAGAGAGAGAAAAGCACAAGTGTGTTTTGTGTAACAATCTATGAAAAACTATAAGTTAGATCTGGTCACAAGGTTTGCTTATTACTGACATTGATACAATGGTGAAAATGCAGTTAAATATAACAAATAACTAAATCACCATTACAAAATGCAATTAAAGACCCCTCCAATGAATATGAAGTTTTTTGTTTTCCTTGTTAACATGTCTATATAGTGTTTTTTTATTTGCTAGAAGGCACATCACGAGAAGAATTAGAAGTCAGCACCATGGCTGAGCATTTCTGTCTAATTTGTGACGTCTGTGTCTTACTATGCTAAGCGTAGTAAGATGACATATGTTGTGAATGTGCATTATATAAATAAAATTGTATTAAACTGAACTGGATTGAACTGTAGTGTAACAATGACACTCTTAAAAACACAGATTCATATACAACAAACCATTCATGTTGGCTTGCAGGGTGGGGCGTTCAACGACTTCATCTGCACATTGCAGAGGAAGCAGTGTAGAGTTACATCTGATCCATTTTCAGACAGGAAGCGACTCTTTTCATGGAAGAAAATTCTCAATATGTAATTTGGATACACAGATATGTAGTTAGTTTAAAAAGTGACTTTAAAAATGCAGCCAGGTTTATGTGAGCTGATTAGTAATAAATAAATCATGTAAACAAATCTGCTTTGCAGTGTTTGTGCCTGTCACTTTTAAACATTCAACCATGACAAGTTGAACTGCCTTGAGCTTTACATTTGTAGACATCTTGACCCATATTACAAATGTTACGTGAGTGTTTATGAGATGCATATAAACCTACAAGAAATCCAGGGAGCAGGCTCTGTCTTCCTGATTAATGCATGTTGTCTCCTCCAGGGAATGTCCTACTGAAGCATGCAGAGCTGTGTTGCCAACAACAACAACAACAACAACAACAACAACAACAAAATGCATCTGGCGGTGTTGTGCCTCCCAGGCCACCATCCTTGTTGTCATTTTAAAGTCTGGTGATATTCAAATAATTTTCCTATTATTATTAATAGAGCAAAACCAGTAATGAGTCAGGCCATCATTCAACATTTTCTGACTTCCCTCCCTATCTGTGGATCTGAGCACAAAGCTCATTACTCTTGTTTAACATATAAATCTTTAAAACCTGCTATAAATATATACGTTTTAATTTTTAAAAAAACTTTCTTTAAAAAATGAATAGACTAAATAAAAGCAGCAGAGGTTGAGAAACCTAAACATGATGCAAATGTCCCAAAATACTACTAGAATCTTTCACAACTATATTACAATTATTATACATCCATATGTTATAATTTTCCTATTTGGTTGTTACCGTAGTTGTATTCACAGCGTTGCAGACTCAGTGCCAACTAAAATGTGTAATTTTCTGCCAAACTGTGTCACTCCTTATAGACCAACCATAAATATATATTTTTTAAAAAAGTCATGTCCATTGTCCTGCAAGATTTCTCCAAGAACACAGACTTGACACCAGCAGCAGTGTATTGTAATGTGTAACCATTACAACTCTGAATGCACCATTTCGCACATATAAACTGGCATTTAAAAATGTAGAGTGCATGGTGAGAATGTATTTCCAGAGCATTCAGCTGGTGATACCATAAGGTGTGATAGAAAAATGTAATTAAAATATATATTGCTTGTTTACATTGTCAGCCAAGTTCACTCTTTGATTTTTTTTTTTTATACACAAAACATTAATCTGGAAAAAAAGCCAATCAAAGTCTATCCATCCATCAGTCCATCCATCCATTATCTATACACCTCTGTAGGGTCGTGAGGAGAATGGAGTCTATCCCAGCTGACTTCAGGGGACACCCTGGACAGGTCACCAGTCTATCACAGGGCTGCATATAGAGACAAACAATCACACTCACATTCACACCTACGGACAATTTAACATCATCAATTAACTTCAGTATGTTTTTGGACTGTGGGAGGAAGCCAGAGTAGCCGGAGAAAACCCACGCATGCACAGGGAGAACATGCAAACTCCATGTAGAAACATCTCAGGCCCAGTCTGGGATGCAAACCGGGGATCTTCTAGCTGCAACATGACTGCTAACCACCGAGTCACTGTGCAGCCCTTAGGCAAAGTCCATTAATCCATTAATAAATTCAGTTTCTACATTGTGATATCACATTTTTATTGTAAATATTAAGTAAATAATTTATACAGTAAGTTACTTTGTAGTACTTCGTAGTTTGAGGAAACTGATCCTTTAATAAGTACAGAATAGAGAAAAGCAGGCACAAGAACAGGAGCTGTAATCACTAAAACCAAATCCATGGGGTCTGAACTTCCTCTTATAGTAGACCACTACAAGCCCCACCAGAATTAAACAGACACACACACACACACACACACACACACACACACACACACACCCTTCCCTCTCTCTAATGACCGGTTGAATGCAGAGTCCACCTACACATTTTCCTGACTCATTTGTGCTGTTGATTCTGGAGAGCTGCGCTGAGAGGTGCACAGTGGGCTGCAGTGGATATGCAGTGTTTCATTGTGTGTCTGTGCATGTATATGTGCACATATCTTTTTGACACTAAAATGTAGAAAGGTGCTGTGCTTGTCTAGCATCAGCTTAGGCATGAAATACATGGAAAAAACTGAGAAGGCAACAGATGTGTCATGCCTCTAATACTTCAGAAACACATGGTAAAACAGTCAAGAGTTTAATGGAATAGATATGCTACCTTGTTGAATAACATGTCCTCAGAGAGGTTGGCAGGTTTGAGTATTTGTACTACTTGAAAACAAAAAAAGGTAAAAATGCTGTTTCAAAGTTCAGAAACACCTGAGCACTGCTTAGCAGCTGAGATCTGGCTGCTCCATAGTGACCAACCCCACATACCACTGAGGAGCAGGTGACAACATGTGGGTTATGAGCAAGGTCTGAGGCTATTAATGCTGCTTTCACCATCAGTACCACAGCCAATATGCTAACACTCATATTACTCCAATAGCTGCTGCAATGTCACAGTTACGTGTGTTTTACATCGTAATGGGCTGAGAGGCTGCCATGAAAGAAGGAAGACTTTTCTCTAGAAGTAGTACCTCAAGGCTCATCTGAAATTTGCTGCTGTTCACATGAACAAAGAAAAAACTTTCTGGAGAAAAGGTCTGGGGTCAGATGAAACAAAAAAATTGCTTTTTGGCCACAGCGGTCTGTTCAGTAGCAAGTTTCACACAATCAATCTGAAGTTTGGTTATGTATTGAATGCAAATGAGCATTAAGCTGGTGATGACTGTGTTGAGCTCTGAGAGATGGTGGGGGATGTGGGGGAAGGCTTTGTCAGGACACAGTAGCAGCTCCTGGTCTGGTGGACCTAGAAAAAGCACCATTTACAAATGAAAAGAAGAGCGGGCATAATGCAGGTCTTGAGGGTTAGAGCAGATGAAAAGCTGATATGCTTACGGTGACCAATGGCCTGTGTCCTTGAACAGGTGGGGCAGAAAGTAGGTGGTGATTGCGATGGGGTAGATTTGGAATACTGCTGAAGATGGCTGGAGAGTTTTTTTTTTGATAAACTGCAAGACCTCTGATGGCAAAAATCCATCATAGACTAAGAATTCCCCAAAACCAGCAGAAGGAGCAGCTTCTGTGAAGAACTGAGTGCTGTGTGAAGTAGCCAGGTGGTCGTCATAGTAGAAGTTGATGCCGTTCCACTTGGCAAGATGGTGCTTTCAGAAGTGGATTGGTGAGACTAAATGAAAGATGTGAGTGACAGCAGGTGAGAGATGAAGGAATGACGTTAAGGAATGATGCATATGGCAATTTTCAAATGGCCTACAAGGGAAAGCAGCTGATGCTTGTGCAGTGAGTAGAGTAATGGAACAGTGGAGGACTAGTATCCTATGAGAGCAGAAGATTGCTGGGTGTAGATGAGGGAAACAGGCATCCAGGAGCCAGAATGAAAACCAAGAATTGTTAGAATGGAGGGTAAAGGCAAATGAAACTGGCATCCCAGTGCCATTAATGAGAGCCATAGGACAGTTCGTGGTGTTAGAAATTTAGGAAGTAGATTTTTGATGTGGGCAATGAATGGATGCTACTGGCTGGAATTTGAAATGGAAAGTTGACAAGGGGATAAAACAGTGAAAGACACTGGTGTCCCAGTGCTGGAAATGTAAGCAGAAAACTGTTGAAGAACTGTAAAGAAGAAAAAGAAGTGAAACTGGCATCCCTGTGCCAAAATGAGAGCTGGAGATTGTTGAAGTGGAGCATAGAGAAGAGTGAAACTGACACTGGATAGGCAAGGATAAAGGACTGATCTCACCTTCATACACATGACATAAAGAAAGCAAGTAAAACACAAAGGGTGAACAGGGCAAAGCTGCTGCACTACAAAGCAACTCCATTATCAAGTCATAACAGACTGGCCATGAGATAGAGAGGGCCCAAACTTGGAATTTGTTCATTAAACTGGACTTTTCATTTTTGTTCTATTTTTTCAGGGCAGTTTGCATCTGGCATATTTAAGTGAATCATTCTTTGGAACACCTTTGTTTTTGTACTGATGAAGAATCTATCACCAGCACTATAGACAATTGTTTTACAGCACGGGGCTTGTTCACTTTTGGAATATGACTGCATTCATTTTACCCAGTGTTTTACCTGCATCTCTAAAGCTAAAGCCAGGCAGTGATTGGTTGTGAACAAATGCTTCACAGCTAAACACACTGCTTCTCAGTGCTCATACTGCTTCAAGTGTTATGTCACATTAACTTCCAGAGTAAGCTTACTTTCTTCAAAAGACTATTACTAAATCAAATCAGGTACTAAAATTTTTTCTGACTGATAGCTAATATTGAACTTCTATGGATGTTAAATTGAGAGAATGAAGAGTTGTAGATGTTCCACACTTCACCAACATGTTTCCAAATCCCTGCTTAACTGAATGACTACTCTTGTCTCTCTTTTTATCTGATCAGGTGTAGGCCACCTCAGCAGGTTTTAGTGCTGCAAGTATAGCTGATCTGATCCTCTAACATCTGCAGCATACTCACACACCAGCTCCCTTATGACACAAGAGGATAGCATGAGAAATAATAGCTTTGGTGAAATGAGGCGTAAAGTGAACTTTTCACTGGTCATGACCTACAGGCTGTATAACAGCTTTTGAAAGAGATGTGAGCTGCCATCAAGCAATATAAAGCATTACCATCAGCCTGAGTGGTAGTTTAATGTGCTCCACTATGAGAAAGAAAATGCATTATTGATAATAGGTGACATGAAAACAGTTCAGACATTAGAAGTAGGAGGAACTGACCCCTGGCTTAGCCTTATGCGGATCAGCAATTACACCATTATATATGAAACCAGAAAAGCATCCAGAGAGTGCAGTACTCCGCCAAGGCTGCTCAGTCGTTCTATGATTTCCAACGGATGAAATCTTTAGAAAATTTTGGGTCCACAGAGGTCGATTTGTAGTAGGATTGCAATCATGTGATCATCAGCAGGTAACTGACGTAGTGTTCATTTGTAGTCATAGTAACAGTGACGCCGTGCTGCTGTCTCGCAATGATACAGAAATCTTTAACAAATCCGTGGATCCAGACTATAAGCCGCATCACTGCCAAAATCTAATCAGGTGGTCGTTGTGTCATTTCTGACCTTCCCTGAAAATTTCATCCAAATCCATTAGTCTGTTTTTGAGTAATGTTGCTAACAGACAGACAAACAGACGGATAGACAACCGTAAGCCAATCATCACATAACTTTGCTATATATAAAAGAATATAAAAAGACAACTCATTAATTTGAAAGTTGCTTTCATCACGGACTACACAACCCATACATTTGATATCGTGCATTTGAATGCTAGGTGGAGGCCTTTCACTCGGGAGAGCAAGATTCCAATCCTGTGGGATGTCACAAATAAATATTTACTTTACCTTGACCATTGCTGTGCATTTGAAATGTGTGCTCATCTGGGGGGAGAAGCAGAATCATGAAATCAACTGTTAGTGATTTTACAATTTGGCTCTTTGTTAGTATCTTAACAGAAAATGTTAGCTGACATAAAGCAAAATAAACTGAGCATCTTCTTGACTTGATACCCCATCAGTGAAAATCTAGACTTCCCTTACAACTCCTTAGTGACTAATACTTCTCATAACAATAAGCTGTAACTGTACATCCTGTACTCCTTTCGTGTAAACACAGAAAAGGTATGATATATGATAGGTATTACTTTGGCCTCCAGCACAACTTTAAAAATCTGTGATCTGTTACACTTTCTTCAGTTCTTCAATTTGATTCCATTGAAATGAATTAAATAAAAATGGCTTACATATACGACATTGAAAGTTGTTTAACTGAGCCAGACAGCACTGAGATCTATGCATTCTTCCATGCATCATGTGTGCATCAGCTGCTGGTAGAGCAGTCTGTCTATCAAACTTAACCTGTCAAATAGGGCATATAATCAGACTCTACTTTAGCAAAGAGCAAACAAAAAGCTTAAGAATAAATGCCCCTGCCTCTATAATCCCAACTTTTTTCTTTTCAGATCTTCTTTGTCATAGTCTTTCAGACCAGAGCTAAGAGTGCTTTGAAAACACACTGTAAAAATGACACTGCAGTTGTGAAGAAGGACAACTCCAAGACAAAATAATGACTGGAGAGATTTATTTTTTTCAATCAGTAGACTGAGAAAAAAACTATTCTTCGCATTAAACATTATGTGAGATTGCAAAACTAGCAGGGCATTTTTCAAAATTAGATTTCAAGCTTATAAACACTGAATTTTTGCTTTTCAAAGCATTTTTTCAACTTTGAAATATGAAATTTGAAATATTTCTCCCATAGCAGCAAGTTTGTGTGCTTCGTTTATTTTATTTTTTTGCACAGCAGACATTATAATACCTCTTATCTTCACAGCTTCTGCTGTTTGGTTTAAACTAGGCTATAACCTGGTACATGTGTGGGTCCTGTGTAGCAGCAGTTGCCTCTATCATTTATGAAGAATGACCTGCCAGAGAGCGCACTGGGAAAGACTGGCCCAGTTGTGGCAGACTACATGAACAGTGGGGAGGGTAGATGAAGGAGAAAACTGCTCCTCAGATTTCTCTCACAATAGTTCGCCATACTTTAATCTACTGCAATGCATTTGCATGCAATATCATACCTATACATGATATTGTTGTCATCCAAGGGTGTCACTGACAAATCACAGAAAACATAGCAGTATTGAATCATTGTGATCAATTATGCCCAGTGTTGCTAGCTAGAGTCAGTTCACACTGATTAAGATGTGCTACCTCCCATTCATGGTTAACAAATTTAAATTGTGAACTAAGTTTACTTGTTGATGTTCATGTCTGGTTTAACCTTTTCAGCAGAACCTACTCCCACCTTCTGAGTTTCAGCCCCTAGTCAATATCAAAAACCAAAAATTATTGGTTTTAAAATTCACAGGTTTTGTGTGTAAACTTTAAGGTCAAATGGTGATATTTTACGGTTTTCACTAGCAAAGACCACACCATTGATTTGAGCTTGATTGCTTACTGGATGCAAAGGATCTTTATGTCGGTGATGACTAAGATGAGCTGATGCAGTGTGGGGGGGAAGCTTAGTTGGGGATCAGCAGCGGCTCCTGGACCGGCGGATCTCTTAGGAAAAGGAGAAGACAGGAAAAGAAGGCAGGAACATAAGGAGGGCGGACGCGAGAACAAACAAGTGGGAAGGGCAGAGTAGTATATATACGCATACGACAGGTGGTCCTGCTTCTGAACCTCAGCTAAAAATTTTATCTTCATTTAATGAAACCTGCTGGTCTGACTTACCTCTCTGTTCCCATTAGCTACATCCATGCCCTCCTCTCTGGTACTGCCTCCCAGAAAGAAGAAGAAAATGAAAACAAGATCTCTGTTGTTCATTTCCAACAAGATTGCCCCCGAACCTTTAGAGTTTCAAAATGACATAAACACTGCTTTCTCTGAATGCTGTATTTTTATTGTCCTCCAGCCACCCTTATATCAAGTGCCTTCATGCTGCATGAATGATTGTCACTTTCTTTGAAGAATTTCATGTTGCAAAGGGATTGTTCATCATTTATCAAAAACATAACCACATCTTTTAGTGAGCTTGTATACAACACTGACTATATCTCCAAATATGAGATTCTAGGGGACACATTCAGCAACCATCTCTCTTTACCTATATCATAAATACAGTGGCGTACAAAAGTATTTGCCCATTCCCCCAATCAACATTACAATGACTCAAAGCAGACAAGCAAGTCCATCTCTGAGTGGCTCAAAGAGACCAAAACTAAGGTTTTAGAGTGGCTGAGTCAAACTCTGGACTTGAATGAAATTGAGATGCTGTGACAAGACCTTAAAAGGGCAGTTCATGCTGGCAACCATCTAATGTGGCCAAATTCAAACTATTCTACAGAGTAGAGTGGACCAGAATTCCTCCTTGGCATGGAAAAAGACTGATCACAAGCTACCACAAACATTTAACTGCTGTTGTTGCTCCGAGGATGGTGCAACCAGTTGTTAGGTTTAGGGGCAATTACTTTCCCACAGAGGTGATGTAGGTTTGATTTTTTTCTTACAAAGTTGGTGTCTACAGCAGAACCAATTAGCAGCCACATTCTGTGGAATCCATCCGATCTCTCATGTTGTAGGTTGAGATCACAGAGCACACAGCACGGATGTTAGCATACCATTACACTTTGTTTTGAGATGACGACCGATTATATAACACCACTGTCTGATAACAGATAGAGAAAAAATGTCAGTTACAAATTATATTATCAACTGCACTAAAATATGAAACATTATTAAAGAGAGCTGGAAACAGCAGACTGTTGTATTACAACAGTAAGAACGAAGGGAATAAATCACTGAACAGGCTTTTAGACAAATAATAATAGCATTTTGATTTTGATTATTAAATCCAATTTGGATTTTTTTTGGTTAGACATTTGTAAGCACCTAATACAAAATTTATTTCAGGTTCTATTGACAAAAAAGGCAAAAACATTGTATTGACTGATATAGTATTATTAATTTTAATTACCTACAGATATAACCTAAACAGACAGACAAACACAAAACGTTTCTATTTACAAGGCATAGCAGTTAGATACAGATTATGCTTAGCACTGTGTTATTGTAATTATTCCTGAGGTGTGCCAAGAAAAGTGAATGGATTTTAATGAAAATGTAAAACTTCCCACAGTGTTTGGGTGCCATCGATGGATAGGATGTTCAAATCAAAAACACCCCCAAAGGCATTATTGCTTCAACGTTAACTCTTTTAATGATGCATTATAAAGCTGTGCCGGATAATGAATTGTTCCTGCACAGCTCTTCTTCATAACAAGCATTTGTTTTCCTGGAGTTAGGATATAGTGTGAACAGTCTGCTCAGGCATGAATTTTGGGTTGCATGTGGACATTCACATGAGTCCTTGTGGATTTGGGAAGATGTTGAAATTGAAATCATGTGGACCCTTGTGGACATTGGGGGTGGAAAACATGAACTGGTCTTTAATATATCCACAGTTTAAATGTAGGCTGTGTTGCAGGCAGGGGACAGTTCGAGGAATCACAACGAAAAGCCATTCCCCTTTACAATTAAAATAGTACAGTTATGTTTGCATTTGGCACAAAACTGTTTGTGTTTAGCATGTGCTTTATTTTTGTCCTTTATTTTTTGTATGTCAGTCTTTCGTTCTTGAAACTTTCCTCTATCTTTCTCTCTCTCTTTGACCCATTCGTCTCTCCTCGCACCATCTTTCTTTCCCTCTGCTGTCCTGAGAGAGCAGTGTGTGATCAGTGAGGGATGAGGTGTGGGCCTCTGGGTCACAGAATCATTATAAACCTGCTCAGAGTTAATGGAGTACACATGCAAGTGCATGCTCATGTATCCACACCAAGAGGAATGGCCAGCACACATCCAGAACATGAACCACATATACAATGAATAATTTCTTGTGGAGCGCATTTCAGCATTGATCAGCACTGTGTGCAGAGGCTGGGATTTAACCACATATGGCTCAGATAAAGTGACGAGCGCAAGTTACTGTTAGTGTAACGGCTTCTTCTTTGGTAGTCATAAAACCTGGCAGCAAGGCAAAGTGTCAACTGGTATGTACCCATGGTGTGAGATGAAAATAAGTAGTAGTGGTGGTGGAGGATCTCTTATCTCAGCTATGACCAGGTGTCATTGGAGAGCTCAACAAACAGCCTTATTCAGTCTCAATCTGCATGGTCTTAATTACATCATATGTGAAAACTTCATAAGTAAGTTACCGGTTTGACTTAGATATAGATGACTTACAGAAGTGATCAGGAGTGAAACTATCTGACTGTAACTGTTGTAAACAGCACAGGAAGAGAGTAATTTATATAATTAAATAGTGTTACTGTCTGTATTAAAAAGTCTGTCAGTTAACAGGTTTCAATCTTGTGCTGAATTTGGTTGAATTTCGGTATTGTCTTTAGAAACAGTTTTTTGCCTGAACAGTGTTTCTGTCTCTCAGAGTTTTTAGCTTACATATCTCTCTATCAGCTCAGTGCTGAGCTGAGTTCTGAATCAGCTTCTGTCTTTTTTTTCCTCTGTCATCTTTTCCTTTAAATCTTACATCCATTGCATTCTTATCTACTCCACATTTCTGTCTTTTCTGTTGCATAGTGAATGTCTCCCTCTCTGCTGTCTCCTCACTCCTCATTCATTCATTTGCACTCTGGAAATATAAGAATCTTAAAAAATGACTGAGCAATAAGTGAACTTCTATAGAGTTAATTATAGTAGCTAGCATTGAGTTAATGTCACGGGCCTGCCGTTAAAGCTAACTGAATCGACGACAGCAAAGTTCTCGATGAATGATTAAAATACTAAATAAAAAATAACCTTAAGAGTATTTGAGAGGTGAGTGAACTGCATGCACAGGCCGGCAGTACTGTACATACTGTGTATGTGTGTGTGTGTCATAGATGATTTGCTGATTTAAAAACAAAGCATTTAAGGTCATATTCAATCTCATTAATACAAAAGCAATATTTAATCTAAATGTCAGTATGTCCCTGGCAGTTCTCTGAGTCATATATTGGTCCATCAGTTAAACCCTAAGAGGCGCAAATCAACTATAGAGAGAGAGTTGGGTTGAGTGTGTTGTTGTGAAGTCATAGGTGTCTACAGTTCATCCTTAGTAGTAAAGACTGAAACAACAGAAACATCCATCCATCATGTCATCACTGTGTCATCCCTCCAACAGACCTTGCATATTCCTTCTGTGTATCCTGAGTGAAATAACTGTCCTTTAACATGTATCTGGTATGCTGTTTACTGTTTGTACTTAGGTCTCTGATTTCCCGTGATACATACAGTGCATGCATTCAAGAAAAACTGACTCCAATGAATCAAATAAAACTGACCAGGCATATAGTGCAAGGCAGAATTACAAAAATAATTAATCAATTTATATCTGTTTAGAAATAAAATTTAAATTAGTCAGCTAAATATGCACTTTTAAGCTTACAACAGAAAATAAAAATATGATTTGAACTTACTTTGGATCTGAATTGGAATCTAGGCCACAATACTACATTATGACACAGCTACTACATTTTTTAGAATTGCATTGATTATTAATTAAATTGGGTAAAATGTGGCCTACAGTGTGCTGTCGTTTCACACCAACGTCACAGCACAACAGTATAACCACCTGCCTAATATCGTGTAAGTACAGTTTGTGTTCCATTGAGGCCTGGACTCCACAGACTCTGAAGGTGTCTGGAAGGAAACTTTCAAGGAGGGGGTCTCAGTGCAATGGACTTGTTTTTTCAGCACATCCTGACCTCTTGTTTAACCCTTTATCCACCATGTCATCATTCAGGGCCCCACCACTCTCACAGAGCAGGAAGCAGACACTGGTACAGAAGTAGAGGAGAGCACCCCTCCACTCACCTCCAAACAGCTTCCACTTCCTGCACCAGCTTCCAGTGTACTCATCTCCATCCTTGTACCCACCCCCACCATAGCCCTATCTGCCTCCATACACCTTGGGCTCTGGTTTCATCCCTCCACCTCCCACGAGTTAAATCTAAACTGGATGAGCTTATGAAGTACAGAAATGCACCAAAGAGACGAAGATCATCTGACTCCAGATCACAGTCATTCAGCCACTCTCATTTCAGTCAGTCTTCTCAGTTTCACTTGAGATGGAGATTAAGGTCAAGATCTAGATCTCAGGACAGATCCAGGTCACACACCTGCAAGGGCATCGTCATGACCCGACCTCCGCAATCACCAATCTGAACCCAGCTGAACTGATATGGGAAGAGCAGCTAAGTGCTCATCATATGTGGAAACCCCTTCATGACTCTTTCAAGACTTCAAATGTTCCAGGTAATGCCCTGATGAAGATGATTCACAACTTTACAGAAAAAATCCATGTCTTATTTCATAGTTTTGTTTGCTTTATCTATCTATCTATCTATCTATCTATCTATCTATCTATCTATCTATCTATCTATCTATCTATCTATCTATCTATCTATCTATCTATCTATCTATCTATCTATCTATCTATCTATCTATCTATCTGTAACATATTAATAAATCTGAGATCTGTGGGGGCAGTGGATTAATCAACCTTACAAATGTTGGACAACCCACTCCACCACCTGAGCCACAGCTGCCCACAACCACCCACATGCATGTATTCTCTCTCATATACTGGTCTTAAGTACTGTGGGGCATAAAATGAGACAAAATGTTCCCTTTTTTGACACTTCAGACACACATGAACCCACTCAGATAAACACAAGCACAGGCTGAGTGTTTGATATATTGGTGGCTCTCCTTCGCTCTAATGCCTATCAGCCTCCTTATTCCAGCCATTCCACCTTCGTCCTCCTCCTCCCCAGAGAACAGCCCTGCATTGTCATTCACTTACAGTAATGAGGTGGAGGGGAGCTGTTGAAGTGCTGAGAGCTGACAGTAGAGAGGCAGAAGGCAGGGATTAACGTCAACTCAATGGCACACTGTGCTGGAGATAGAGCAGGGAAGGAGGGATGAGAGGAGGTAGACAGAGGAGGGGGACTAGATGAACAGGAGGAGGGAGGGGGAGTAAGCCAAAGGAAAAGCAATTAGAAAAAGAGAGGGAGAAGAAACGTTTGGAGAGCTTCTCCTCCCTGGAACTGACAAGTGAAGATGTGTAAAAGTTGCAGTGAAATCCTGGTTCAAAAGGGGAAATATTCACAAAAATGTTGGGACTTAGCCCTGGTTGGTAGAGTGAGCTGTACATGTCCAGGAAAACCAGAGGAATAAACAGGCAAATAATTACATACATGGTGATGATTATTTAACTGTACTTTTTAGGCACACTTAGTTTATTTTACTAAGGGAAAGTAATTCCCTTCTGTTTCAGATGGAACAAGAAGGTCACTCATGCAGCACATTTTCCAGCTAGGCCAATGCCCAATCTCACACATTTAACGAAAGTAGTCTAATTCACCAAAACTGAACTGGTTCTGCAGTCTTCCTGCTCCACCTCTTGACCAAGTTTCATCAAAATTTTACCTGGCAGTTTTTGCATAATCTTGCTGACAAAACAGACAGGCACTGAAGACTGGTTCGCTATTTGTTTTGCTGCATTTCTGACAGAGTTCCTGTTCAAGGTGTGTTTGCTGCCCCCAGTGGTTGATACAGTTCATTTCAAGCCAAACGCTTGGATCTGTATGTTTAAAGTATTGGTGGATTTACAAAGAAACAATAGGTGTCACCATTTTATCCAAGTTTATTGCAACTTGGCTTTGTTTTCATACCACTATGGCTTTTTATCTGATATGATTACATTATATTTAGCAAGTTAAATACAAAGTTAATGCAGCAATGTTGGACTGGTCCCGCTCCAACTGACACAATCTGTCAATCACACAACTTGTCACCATTCTAATCAACAGCATTTCAGTAATATATGAAAGTTGTCATATAAGGTAAGCTGTATAAGAACTGTTTGCAATATTAAACAACAAAATATACCAAAGGGGAACCATTGCTATAGTGAGGTCATTTTTAATACAATTCTTCATGTGTCTCTCAGCTGCCTTCTGATTGAATTAGTATTTTTTCCTGACATTTAGCAGATCACAGCAGGATTATGTAAGTGCAGTGTGATTAAGCAGCTGTTTATCTAATTATTACATATGGGATTTTTATAACTCTGTTTACATAAGTAATATCATCAAGGCAGTGGCATTTGCAGTTTTACTCCACCCTGTTTTAAATAGTCAGAAACCACAAAGAAACTCTTCAAGAATGACCTCCAAAGAGGCCTCTTCATTCAGTCACAGGAAGTGTAGCTGAACTGAACCCAATATTGAATCAACGTTTCTCCCAAAATTCTGTTTTCCTTAAGGGAAAAGAGTGCATGATTGCACCCCAAATCTACCAGAAAGCCAGAAATCAGCATTCTGATGGTCTTTAACTAACCTACTGTAATATGCCATTCTGTCAGAAAACTTAACCAAACCTAAGCTTAACATTGTGATATCTTATCAAAATCACTTTATTCTAAATTTAGCCAAAATGTAAAAAGTAAAAATAAATAAGTTCTACACTCCTCACCACACAGGAAACCATTGGTAACCCTTCTTGAGGTCGTAATTGGCAGCAATTAGAGCCTGTGAAAAAATGGCAATGCACAATTTGGCGCATGATGATAGTTTACAGAATGCTAAGCTAATCATATCTTTAATTTTCAAGTTGATACAACCACAGCATGGATGCAAAGTCAGCACTGGGACAGATTATTATGCATTATTAATTATACTGGGTTGACATTGTGCTCTTTAGTTAGCTGAGGTAAGCAGTATGTGTGCTGTTAGTCTAATATGTGCAGAAAGAATTGCTATGTTTGAGTAAATTATGTATTACCAATGAACGTCACCATATTTACCAGCCCTTGCATGATCCAGATCTAATTCACTATCCTGTTGAGTGAAACATTTCAAGTTTAGTATGTCCAAGAGGAAATAACAGCAGAAAGAACACGGAGTGATGACCGGCTTCCATTTGAGAGGGTAGGTGGGAGTGTAAAAGCCTGTGGTACAAATCTAATGGTTCAGCAATTGCACTTCAGCCATCTCTCTAGATTGCACATGAAGTACTGGAAAACCACGTAGGTGGATGTGCTGTAGGTCAGCATGTAACAGCAGCAGGCATTCTTTACCAAGTTAACTGCATTCATATTCATGTTTGAACCTGCCAGAGAGTGTGCTGATTATCCTCATCCTGGATTATGGCAATTAAACTGCTAACTGTTGGCATCCTGACATGTTTACACTGACAGTGTTACACAATAACAGCTGGCTAACCAACATATTAAGAAATAATTAAGCAGCCATTACTCACAACCCTAATTTTCTTCTGACAACCATTGAATTGGCTAGTGGCAAATTAGCACTAAACACAACGGAGAGCTGAGGCTGATGGAAATGTCATTCAACAATCTTAAAATTTACACTCAGCACGTATTAAATGAATATCTGTCCAATAGTTGTTGAGACATTCCACAGTGAATTAAAAAATAGGAAAATGCTGGTGGAGCTATGAAAATGACCAAAGACATTAGTATTTCATCTTCATGTAAAAAGTCTTGGGTGAATGAACTTGCAAGAGGATGTTTAAGAAGCTGAACGCATCCAAATGCATGAGATCATAAAACTGTAAATGCAGTTGTCTCTGTAGGCGGGATATGCAATTTTCACATGTCTAAAGTAGCAACAGTAGTACGATAGCAGATGTGAGATCCCAATTATACTGAAATTAGCTGCTTTACTTCTGTTTCTTTTAAGGGTCAGAAAGAAAATTGAGCAAGTTTCAAAGCACACGGTCATGGAAAGAGCTTAACGTGCAGATTACATTAACCATTAAATGAGCTGTGTGGGGGATAAAGCATGACCTGTAAGCAAACTTTTTGTCATGTAGGATATTCTTTCATGTGATCCATCCATGTCTGTGCATATGAATAGTTGCTAGTTTGCAAGCTAAACTGGTGTTACTGAACGAAAACAAATAATTCTTAATGTGTGTGTGTGTGTGTGCATGTGCGTGTGTGTGTGTGTGTGTGCGTGTGTGCGTGTGTGCGTGTGTGTGTGTGCGTGTGTGCGTGTGTGTGTGTGTGTGTGTGCGTGTGCGCGTGTGTGCGTGCGTGCGTGCGTGCGTGCGTGCGTGTGTGTGTGTGTGTGTGCGTGTGCGTGTGTGTGTGCGTGTGTGTGTTTTCCAGTTTTCAGATAGTTTTAAGTTCTGGATGGTGGCAGAGCTGTTTTGCATAAAACCCTGCCCAAGGATGGTAATAACAACTGAGATCTAGTCACCAGAGATGCATACAGGTGGCTAAATGAGAGATGCATCTAGATCTGAGACACTTTAAGTCACGATTATGAATCTATGCCTGTCCATTCACTAAATATTGTAAATACTTAATCATGAAATTTAAAATTTTGACCTGTAGTAGTGCTAGAAAAAAAGCCAGTGGGGTAACCAGGTGAAAAAAAATTGTAATCCTAGGAGCTACGCTACTCAATATCTTAGCAATTTTTACCTGTCATCCAAATCTTTAAAATATACAGTATAAAAACATCACACACAAAGGAGTTCAACTGAAGTGTCTTCAGAGTCTCTGAGCCTCAGCCTCTGGCTGGGTGCTGAAATACTGAGTCTGGATCTGGATCTGTTTAACTAAAATTTGTTTTACATTTACATTTTGCTTTGGTTGAATGCGTTGTTAATTGTCTGTCAGCTTCTGGTTGTACACACTGCATGAAATATGTTTATTCAAACACATTCAACACTGACGGCAGTCGCAAACTAACACATTCTCATTTTGTTGCTCCTGTTGAAACTTAGAAATCATTAATAATAGAAAACAAACTATTTCCTTGTCATATGTGTAAGGTCATAAGGTGTTGGTGATGTTAAAGATTTGACAAGACATGACACATTTTGTTTATTTATTAATTTTTACAATGTTGAAGCTTGTGGTATTTGCAACTAGGCTTTTATGTGGCATTTTGCTAATTAAATGTTACCAGAGCGTTCAGTAACATTCCAGGTGACATTAAGAGCATTTCCAGTTCCATTTTTTGGTGCTGCACATTTGTGTCTATAAAGTGACTCACCTAAATGAACACAGGTGCAAATAATTGGTGCTAGAAATTACAATAATTGGCAAAATGGAGGCTGTCTAAGAGTAATGAATGTGTTTCAAGTGACTGTACTATACAGGCACCTGCCACTGAAAAATCTAAATGCTATGACTTGGAGAAAATTTGTTTTCAGCAAGACAATGATGAATTTGTGGCTGGACTTGAGAAGCGCTGTTCACTCACAATCCCTGTGCAACCTGACAGAGCTTTAGCAGTTTTGCAAAGAAGAATGGGCTAAAATTGCAGTATCCAGTGATGCAAGGCTGATCACTAAGAACTGACTTAAAGGGGGTGAATATACACTACCAGTCAAAAGTTTGGACACACCTTCTCATAGAATGGTGTTTATTTAATTATTTTGTACATTGTAGATTAATACTGAAGACATCAAAACTATAAAAGAATACATATGGAATTATGTTGAAAACAAAAAAGTGTTAATCTTCAGTATTAGTCTACAATGTAGAAAACAACACAAATAAATAAAAGCATTGAATGAGAAGGTGTGTCCAAACTTTTGACTGGTAGCTTATATGCAATCAATAACGTTATGTTTGAAAATTTTTAGTAATTAATGATACTTTTGAAAAATGTGTCTTCATTTTTAACCTGCAATACAGTGTTTTGAGACTGTGCAGTGTTTTAAAAAAAAACTCAGCTTAGTTTCTAACCCTAAAAATCTCCTTGCCTTGATTCAACACTCATAGTGCTCTACAAACAATGTGCTCTTTTACAAAAGTTGCTATTTACAGTGCAGTTTCGGCTGGTGAAATCCCCACACACATCCAATGCATTTGCAACATGTATCTTAATAGTCTTCATGCAGTAAAAAAAAATAAAAGTCATTGCTAATCAGTAACAGTTATTTGAGAGTGCTGGAATTCAAAAGCTGTTGAGCACACCCAAGTCAGTTTTCAGACAGGCCTGTATGTGTTTGGGTATTTGGCCAAATTAAATATTTATTGTCCAATTGCAACAGTCATCTTTGACTCGGGCAATAGATCCTGCAATCTGGAATTCCCAGGGAAAGCAGCAAAACATCTGGAATGGTCGTGGAGCCACCTTGATGGAAAAAAACAAGGCAACTCTGGTTTCATTTATCATGCTATCAGCTGGGAATTTGGTCCATCCAACATATCAGGCTGAAAATGTTTGTGAAGAATCATCCATAACAGCAATGGACATGAAGCAGTTTGGTTCCTATTTGTTTTAGAGCTGATGAAAACTGTACAGCCTGTTTATGAGAAGTTCCCATCTAACTTGACATCAAGGTATTTCTATGGATTTAGCACTGAGCATGTTGAGCTTTGAAATACACTCATAAAGGACAACCATTGCAGTAACAATAGCAAGTCCTCTTCCAGTTGCATACAGAATTCTTCTTTTAACTATCAAAAGACAATGCTCAAGTAGTTACTCATATTAGGGCATGCACATAGAAGTAGTTACAGCATTAACTTAAGAATTCATAATGTTTTGGTGTCAGAAATCAGAATGAGGCTATTGTTCGAGTGAATTTAGACCTCATAATGAACGTCAGTGCTAGCTCAGGTAAAAGGCTTTGATCCTACTGTGTTCACACTGAGCTCATCGCACTGCAACCTGCTGATCATCTCCAGCCAGTCAGTTCTCAGCCACTATTGCTCCCCTTTAAAGACTATTTTTGTTAATAAATTTTTTATTTTTTTACAACATACTGCCAGCCTTCAATGTATGGGCCCAAAAACAACCAAAACCTCACACAGGCATCCTTTCAGTGCAGAGGGCACAGTTTCTTTTGCCCAGAGTACAATAGAGACCTAAATAATTTGACTTAAATAATGTTCTATAATGTTCCCAAAACGTCAAGGCGAAAGTTTCCCACAGTAGCTGGTAACAGTATGTTGAAAAAAACCTGAAACATGCTGACATTTGGTATAGTGTGGACTTTTAAAATGCCGTCTATACACTTCACTTCTGATTACACTACTATCCCCTAACTCACTTGATTCACAAATGTGTACAAGCACAAAGGGTGCATCAATAAGCGACTGAAGCGACCTGAGGCTTTGTGTAGGAGGCACAGATTTTCTTGCCACTATCAATTTCTGGGAAGAAATAAACTATAATAATGCATAATTATACGCAAATAAAACAGTACAAATAATAATGTGAATGGCTAAAAGTCCTGACCTGCAAAATAACATCACACCCTCAGCTGAATCAATTTTACATGCATGTCTGAAATTTTTGATATCTTTCTGGAACTGGATCCATTTCAACATTGCATTACCAGACAGCCTGTCATGTCTGATCAGAAGCGCAGAGTGTGTGTGTGTTGTTCTGCTTTACTTCAGCATTAACCCAAGTTGACAGCTGCCCTGCCGGCTCCTCCCTGACATCACTCCAGATATTCCAGTGCTGGGACACACATCTCTGCGCCGAAGTGTGGATGTCTGTAAGAAGTTGTGGTAATGAAGTCCAGGCTAACAGGCAGTAGACTGGCTGCTGCTGCAACAGGGCTTGTTTGACTTGTTTAACTCCTGGATACATTCACTATCTGAAGCGGCAGCATCCAAAAGGTTTCCAAATTATTCTACTGTACATTTCACCACACTTTGCTGTACACCAATATGCTATTTTCAGTTCTGTTAGAATTGCCACAGTGTATTTATTTATTGAAATGATAAATGATCAATTTTGTGACAGTGAAGAAAAAAACATCTTAATATTGACTAATAAAAAGGGTTAGTGTATGCTAAAGGACACATCGAAGGTGAAATAGGCAATCAGTGCCATGGTTCAGTATTTCCACCTTGAAACTACAGTGAACCATTGATAGCCAGTAACTGTACTCTGGGATGCATGTGAAACAAGAAAAGCACTCAGAGCACAGCACTCCGCCAAGGCTGTTCATTCCCCCATGTGGGATTGTCAGAAATGCAGCATTTTTTTTGTAGAAATGCAGCATTTGTTTATTAGTTATTGATGATCAAAAGTCATGGCAACATAGAATGTGACCATTTATTATAGATGTACCCACAAATAAAATGACCTAGCGCTGAGCTCAGGCGTGTGTTATGCATGTGTACGTTATGTACGGATACCGAATCGTGTGACTTAAATGTAAATGTAGCTGGTGGTGGGAAGTGATGTGACTTAGAAAGACCCCCACAATTTAATTGATTGTTCTTTGCATCATTTCCAACAGAGAAGTCCCGATAAGCCAGTAGCAGTGGATTTGTATTAAAATCACAATCATGTGATTGTCAGCTGTCAGATGACATAGCGTTCATTTGTTATCATAGTTACAGTGACACTGTGTCGATATCTTGCAATGACATGAAAACCCCTAACAAAGCCATGGATCCAAGACTATAAGCTGCATCACTGCCAAAATCTAATCACTTGGTCTTTGTGTAATTTCTGACATTCCCTGAAAATTTCATCCAAATCCATTAATCCGTTTTTGAGTAATGTTGCAAATGGGCAGATGGACAAACCAACATCGATTGTCACATAACTCCTCTAAGTGCTAAACCCAAGAAGTCAGTAATGTGGGGGTTTCCATGTCATTACTCCTCTTCAGAACTGCTTTCCAGTTCAAACATGTACAGCTGAATTATTCCAATATTATAACCACTGCATACCACAGAACAGTTTCACAGTGTCTCATAACAGCTTTGCGCTCTCTTGGCATTCTCTCAACCAGCTTCATAAGGTATTGTGTTGCCAATAGTCTTGATGAGTACCAACATACTTTGATAAATTGTTGACTTTATTTTCTTCACTCTGCCGTCAAACTCATCCCAAACTATCTTCGTTGGGTGTAGTTGGGTTATTGTGTGGCCAAGTTGTCTGCAGCACTCTGTCTCTCTGCTTCAAGTTCAAACAACCCTTATGGAGAATGGAGGTGAGGAGTTATTTTGCCTCCAATGTGTTATGTTTGCCCTTACATATTGTCAGCAAGTCAGCATCAATGCAGACTCACTGTATGGTGATTTTATAAACCGCTTTTACTTGCTTTTCTAACTAATGGTTGGCCAACTAATGGCTGGCTTGGAATAGCATCTAATGCCCGAATCTCATTCTCCACCTTCAGCCTAAGCACTAAACCATATAAGACGTAACTGACATCATAGTTGTAGTGTTTGAGTATGTGAGTTTGTGAGGTTGTAATGGCATCGTCAGGAAGAATGGAACACATTATCCTTGGAGCACATGTTGTGTGGAAACGACCCATTGCCATTACAAAAAAAGAAAAAAAAAAGAATTTAAACTCATGTTTCAGTCACTCTTTGAGCAGCTGCTCAGTTGAGTACTTCCTGTTTGTGACATTACAGTTCTTACCTATTTTAGGAGACTGTCAAAAGTCAGGAAAGCAATTACAATGTGTAAATCCTCTGCAGATGAATGACTGAAAATGCAAAGAGCTCTACAAACATGTAATAAACAAGCACAACAGTGAGAAGCCAGGTGCTGTCACTTACAAATAAACCTCTAAGCAAATTTCTTCTCTACATCATCCATGCTTGGTTTGCATACATTTATAGGGAGCAGGACAACCAAATTTGCACATCTATTTCATTATGAACTTTGATATATCCTTCAGCAAAGTCTGCAAATATGACTCACAGAAAAGGTGCATAACAAGGTCAAAAAGTTTGCAACAAAGATCTCAATGAGAATATGTGTAGGCTGTGATTGGGTTAATGTTGCAGACCATACACCCGAATGTGCAAATGGAGTGGAAGTGTGGAGGGGAGGGTGTAGTGGGCAGTTAGATAAAGGTTCAACCTTTACAGTTGTAAAGGCTGGGCCTTTATCCCCATCCATTATCTATACACCACTTAATCCTCATTAGGGTTAACTGTAGTTAATGTATTTTAAATTTATCCATGGTAATGGTCAGTAGTGGAACGGTTGTTGGCTCAATGAATATTTTCATCATTATTGTTATGGAAGAACACAAAAAGTGCTGCCTGGCAATGTAATTGTGCAGTTCTAATTGCTTTAAAATAGTTGTTTATGAGTTGCATCTCTGTGCTGTCTTGATAGAGCTTTATTTTGCTGTTAAGTGGCTGATTTTGTGCTTCATACATCCTAATATTACTACATGAAGTCTATAGACACTGACTGATTTTAGTAAGGCTATACTGAGGAACGTAATTATATAATCACATTTCTTAATCAGTTATTGAAACAAATTTACTTAAACACAGATTTATTGCCATTTTGAACATAAGGGCTCAGTGTGGTACATCTTTAAATTAATCTTACCTACATATAGCATTTTCCTTTACTTACCCCCTTACTATTTAAACAAACGCAGTAATGGATATTTTGGCTACACTGTAACCTGTGACCTATTTTGTACATTTATCTGAGTTCATTTTTCATGTAAGATATTTTACTCTTACCTGTCAATGAAGTTTTACTCTAAAGTAAAATTTCAATAAGTGACATCACTTTTAGTTTTTCCAGTCCTCTTTTCATTCTAGGCAATACATTAATTTCTATTGTCAGATAATGCTTCAAACCTTACAGTACTGGAATCACCAGAAATGTGAACTGAAACACACTTTGTATGTCTTCTTTATAATACTGTAAACGAGAGAATTAGGATCTATAACAAGCTAAACAGGCTCAGCACTATAAATAATAAATGGAATGCTCATGATGGTACCCTCATTAATTGATTATATGTGACATTAGCGTTACATAACAATGATTAAAGATTCATGTATCATATGACAGGCAAACTGGAAGTCTAGTGTATTCTGCCCACTTGCTAACAACGAACTGCCAATCTGCTGGTTCCACGTGTACAAAAGAAATAACGCTTTAGCGATAAAATAAAATACTGACATGTTAAAAAAAAAAATACAACTCAATTTCCACATCCAGTGAAACTACATGGCGGCTTTTGCTGGTCCCCAAAGTCTAGTATTCTGCACAGCACTATAAAAACAATGAAGTCAATAAAGGTCTTGAATCTTGAATCACTGTGCCTAGACTTCTACTGCTTCCTATTCTAAGTCCATTCCCAAATGTGCTTGTTAGCTGCAGTAGCTGTGGGTGTTGTCACACTATCCAAAGTAGGTTACAAAACTCATTATCAAGGAAAAACTGTACACCTTCATCTTCATCTAAACAGTAACACTAAGCTTTGGATGGATCAGGAAAAAGTTTGACCTTGACCTTGAATTTGGCCAAAGCCAAAGACTGAAAGTATCACCCATGAATGCCCATGATGTCTAACTGCAAAGTTATACACATCCTGCTATAATCACAGCAAGTCAGTGTTCTTAGTCATATCAGACAGGCAATTTATATGCCTTTAAATCCTTTACTCACTATCAAAAAGTAATCCAGAATACTACTGTCTATGCATCAGTTTTCACAGTCAAAACTGGAACTGTGAAAAGACAAGTGCAGCCAAAATGTAAACAAATATAGACTAAAAACAAATGTGGAGTTAAATTCAAAATGTAGATATGTGAGAAGTTTTTGCTTGATCATTTTGAATCATGAATTTTCACTAGATCTCTTGTGCGGGACAATAACTGAGCTAATGTTGAAGTCTAATTGTCCAGTCACATTTGGTTTGTAGCTCCCACAACACTTTCAGTTTTATTTATATGCAATAACTGTACCTCCCTGCTTCAATTAAGTCCCAGAATCTACAGACAGAGTCAGAGGCAGGAGGTCAGATTGGATACTACATCTTGTGCTGAAATCTGTTTCACCTGTGAGATTACTTTTGTGTTTCACGAGCCTGGTACCTGTTAGCAAAAATTTCATTGTGTAGTGAGGGCATTTGTGTTCAGGTAAATTTAACATTTCCTGATAGCGCTTTAACACGCCACCAGAGAATTAGGTCGACTTCTCCCATGACCCACCCCAGACTGAGGGTATTTAACCCTTTGATGTGCAGCATGGATCCATTTTCCATTGGATTTGGATCACATTTGACCCATGTTGTGCATCAAAGTGTTAAAGACCTTGCGACATCATGGCTGCCTGTTGTCTCTGCTTGATGGTTGCTACATGTGCTCCTCTGTGACTCTGAGGTAGGTGATGTAGTCAGAATTGTTTAAAGGGTTTTAGGTCTTGATGGGCAGAAAAGCTTTTGTGAACCACTGAACCACTTGAGCCAGCTGTTTCCAGAATAGGTTAATTACTCAAAGCTTCAGTCACAGTGGCCTGTCTTGGAAAATTACAATGTTGCAATCAAATTAGACAGGCTAGTTGATGGACGGGAGGCTTTTAATTACACACCCATTCTCACACACACACACACACACACACACACACACACACACACACACACACACACACACACACACACACACACACACACACACACACGCACACACCTAGGGTGAACATGTAACTATGGCAGGGGTGATTATGTGCTGCCCCCACTGACTTTCTCTCTTGAAAAAGACATTGTAGCATGAGAAAGGTGCTGCTCCACCATGTATCCTCCTCCTAAATAAGCTTCATCACTGGACTATTCATCTACTCCTGCACTCCTCTGAGCTTCTCTTTTGCTGTTTTACTGGTTTTGAAGAACGTGACAACTTTTTGTGCCCTTGTGCATAGGTCTTATAGGCTGAGAGTTGCATCCAAAGACTTCCTCACCACTAAATTTAGTGAATGAGGAAAGCAAAGTGCATGTGTTAGATTTAAACCTCTGACAGAAGCAACCATATTAGCTCCTGCATCTGTCACAGTTGAGGTCACTTTGCCTTCAATGTCCCATTCCTCCATAAGAGACCTCAATGCAGCAGTGATGTTGCCAGCTGTATCAGCTTCAGGGAAAGGCAGCACTCCCTAAAGCACTGTGGCCAGCTTCGCAGAGTCATCCACCTAATGGCAGGTCATCGCTAGATATCATCGGCAGTCGCTGATGCAGTCGTCAATGGCAGTCGCTTTCTCCACTTGTTGCAGATTGTGCATCAATATGAGATATTTGTATCCACAAAGTTCAATCACCAGCAGATGAGTTACTAGAAAAAAGGTCAACTCCAGTCCATGAGTGGACATTGTCGAGCAAGTGTTTTGGTTGTTGTCATTTGCTCCTCTTACTGGGTAACTTTCTTTTGAGATATATCTACTTCACACCATGGGTTGATCTTTTGATATGACCATGTAGTTTAAGTAATCTTGATTTAGTAACTGATGTGACTGGCTTCAGTTTGGCAGTGTTGAGTAGTTCATTGATAGGAATATGATCTCTGAGGCATTTGTTCATCATAAGTCTCATGATGTGGCTCTGAAATACAGCAAGATTTTGGAGTCATTTTGTTGTCCAGTTTACACAATCAAGACTATATAACACAACTGCCATGATGTAAGCGTCAAAGATCTTGGATTTCAGCTGATAAGGAACTCATTTTGATGTTAGGACTTGTTTACCTTTGTTGAAAGCTGCCCAACCTAAAGCAACCATTCCATTGTTGTTTGATGACAGTTTGTGACCAAAATATACAAATTCAGTACCTTAAGTGACTTTGCTGGTTGTATATTGTGAGTTTGAGATTGGCATTGTTTTTATCGGTTGTCATGCATTTCGTTTCTGAGATGTTGTGGTGTAAAAGTAAAAATATTAAGCACGTGAACTTTTGAGGTAGAATACAAAAAGATTAACTGAAAAAGTAACCTCATGAGTAAATGTCAACTTTTACTTCAGGCAAAATTGCCTCAATATGGAAGAATCCTAAGTTGCCTTAACAGTATAAAACTGGGGGGGGGGGGGGACAATTGAACCTAAACAAATATCACACACAACAACATGACCACAACTACCTATTAGAAGTCTAATGATGTCCTTCAGCCACAGAAGCCATGCTTTAAATGTGCTCATAGCACGTTAACTGTTGCAGCTGCAGAATGACGCTACTTTTAGTCCCGGAGCCCTGATGACCTACTAATACTACCACGCTGATTATACAATTTTGTGATCCACTGCAAGCCAGGCCCTCTCCAGATTACTAACTGCATTTGATCACCTGTAGACATCGCTGTTTAATTAAAGACTCCAGAAAGATAAAATGAGTACATTTCACATAAACAAAAGCTAGCAATGTTGCCAATGCTACCCATGTTCTAAATGGAGATCTAGATGGTACAGTTAATTTGCTTTCAAGGTGTCATTCCTCTGAAACAGCTTATGTTTCTGATAATATTCGTCACTTTTATTTAGTGTTCCTATGAGGTGTGATCAAAAAGTTCCAATACAGTGTGAATATCCTCCATATGTGTTTAGTGTTAGGGTCATTCTCTTCAGTGAATCAGATTTACTACTTCTCAGCTTTATCATTAGAAACTCTTTTGCTTTTATTAATTCTCACATCATTCCAAGCATTTGAAAATATAGTATCACATTATTAGAGTAGGATGTGCGCAAGAACAAATCGTGTCTCATTTGAGCCTGAGTGATTAAAATTGCCCACAACAGCATTAAAATATTTATTCATTCCTCCCCTTTAAACTATTATATATGTGCAAAGGCCAACAGTGGCCTTGGCCAGGGTTTTCTACATGGGATTGTACAGTTTCTATATGAATGTCCCTAAAGTCCATGCTGCATTAATAAAAATAATTTCTAACAAAAACATTTTTATCTCAAGACAGTGCCTCATTTAGCTGTGTGCTCATCATCTACTGGAGACATGCATATGAATGGAGTGCCAGCAGCCCTGCTAGAAACAGCCTATGTGAACAGATGGTGAAGGGTTGATGCTGTTGGGTGAATGACAGTCAGTCTTTCCTGATTTTAGTGGCAGCAGGCCAGTCACATTCATCCTTCCACAGGTCTGATGATGATATTCAGTGAGATTGTTTATGAGTGGGGCCATTGATTCATGGCTGTTTTAATAATGGCAGCCTTGTCTTCTGTATAAATATCTGAGAGTGAGCCAGTAAAGATACTTAGATACTTCAATTACACTTTTATAACAAGAGATATACATAAAACCTTATTTTTGCTCTTTCTGGCTTACTCTTGCACAATTTAATGTTCGTGCTTGTGAGAATGTATTGTATACCATTGAGTGATTATACCACAAAATGCTTCACTGAAAAAAACGTCTCACAAAGACTACATTCCAACCCTTACCTATGGGTCATGAGCTCTGGATAGTGACCAAAAAACCCTCAAAAAACACAAGACTGGATACAAGCTGCCGAAATGTGTTTCATCCTTAGAGTGGCTGGGCCTTAGAGATAGGGTAAGGAGCTCAGACATTTGGAGGGAGAACGGATAGGGTTGCTGCTCCTTTGCATCGAAAGGAGCCAGATGAGGTTGTTCGAACATCTGATTAGGATGCCTCCTGGGCGACTAC
The DNA here is from genome assembly GCF_022539595.1 of Amphiprion ocellaris. Classification (NCBI taxonomy): domain Eukaryota; kingdom Metazoa; phylum Chordata; class Actinopteri; family Pomacentridae; genus Amphiprion; species Amphiprion ocellaris. The sequence continues at coordinate 33,084,689 of NC_072766.1, read as the reverse complement.
CTTTGTAGGCTTTCTGGGCACATCTGCCTGGGAAAAGACCATGAAGTACACCCAGAACTCACTGGAGAGGTCACATATCTCACTTGATGTGGGAACGCCTTCAGGTCCAAGAGGAACTGCAAAGCACTGCTAGACAGAGGGACATCTGGAACAACCTGCTTTAATGACTGCCTCCGCAACCAGATGCTGGATAAGTAGAAGAAAATGGATGGGTGGATATATTGATGGACAGACAAAAAAAATTACAATTGGATTTGGCCCAGGAATAGGTAAAATTGTTGGTCAGTTCATGGCTATATTGCACAGACAAGTTATTCTAGCCCACGGTTTAACTTGCCATGCTGTAAACAGATGCAAGAGTTGTTTGTTACCTGTAGAACATCTCACACAACAACCTCTCAAAGTGTGTTAATCAGCCCCAGTAATTAATGTGTCCTTTCAAACAAGGACCTCCATCATCTATGCTTTGTATAACTGTGTGTTTGAGGTATTGTACAACACAACATCTACAGTCGGCAGCGACTCCAAGAAATAGGATTATACAGTGAGTGGACTGTCCCAGCCAAGTTTTTCCGCTTCCACAACATCCTGGAGGAACGAAAAAGTGACATTTTTTTTTTAAAGAATGTTTTGAAATTTTTCTATTTTTTCCTGTTTTGCAGGAGAAAGATGAGGAAAAACTGCTTAGTTTGGCAAGTGTGTGTCTCGTCAACGACCTATCTCCCCTACAGTAGAGGCCCAAGTGCTATTCTGGACATTGCTATGTGACCTTGAACGTGGCAAATGAAACAGACAACAGGAACTGCATGTATTTATACTTGTGATAAATGCAAAATGTCTCCTAAAAAAATCACTTTGAAATTAGAAGGTTCCAGTGGGGACCTGTAACAGTGCAGCAAATTAGTTCCCCAGAACACAATACAGTTGATTACTGTGGACATTCACAATTATGGTCATTACTTACTTGCAGATTCATGGGAGCCAATGTGATTTCTGCTGGCCATAAGTGCCATATGGAACAACTACAAATTAAGAGTATAATACTGTTATATGAATGTATGAACTATAATACAGTTATTTTACTTAAGTAAAGTTTTAAATGAAAGACTCAAGTAAGGGATCAAAGTACGATCTAGTGGACATTTGAGATGGGATTTTGCCATCAACAAAAGTCAAAGCACTTTCTGCAATTTCCAGCAATTAGCTTTTACACAAGAGAGGAGATAAGGGGTGACTGCATGCTCCAACACTCTAGCAGACTCATAGATAAATGCGAGGAGGTCTGTGCCTCCCTCTAAATCCGCACTCAACACATTTCATCGTTTCACACCACTGAGCAGCTCATTTATTCCAAAAGGTTCCCTTATTCTTCTAACGGGCAAATGCTGGCTGAAGATGCGATCCAGACCAAATAATGCAAAAACAACATTTTATTGCACTTTTGAACATATGTCATTGTGTATGCATCTACAACTGTTAAAGGGTGCAAAAATGAAAGAAACCATGTTTGTAAATTCAGGCATTCATCTTCTAGCTGATCTTCCTGGAGAGAATAGCAGTCACCTGTCAGGTAATTCTTACAGAGGCATGCTGTATTCTACTCCCTCAGGTTATTGAAATGTTATTTTCTGCCTCTGTGAAGAAAAGGCCGCCTGGTGAGTAAATGGCACAGTAGGGCTATAATTTTCCCAAATGACAGCTGGACATAGTGTGTGTCATGCTGCCTCACCTCCTTCAAAGAGTGAATGCAACATGTGTTCAAATGAGCTGTGATCGCATGTGGATGTTAAATTGTGAGGTGGTGAGATGAATTTCCGAATATTGCGGGTGATCGGGGATGATCATTCCTTGCTCACCCAAATCTCTACTTTTTATTGGTTTGAGAGTGGTTTGGCTTCCAGCAGATTCCAGTTTAAATGACACAGTAAGTATTTTAGAGTAATTTAAAGTAACATTACGGTAAAACATCCAGGGTTTATCCTGGAGATGTTTTCAAACTGGGCTGTACAATGACTCGTTGGTTAACGCCGTCGCCTTGCAGCTAGAAGATCCCCGATCCACGTCCTGGCCTGGGATCTTTCTGCACGGAGTTTGCATGTTCTCCCATGCGTGAGTTTTCTCCGGCTTCCTCCCACACATGCTCAGGTTAACTGGTGACTCTAAATTGCACGTAGGTGTCAATGTGATTGTGCTTGTTTGTCTCTATGTGTAGCCCTGTGATAAACTGGTGACCTGTCCAGGGAGTCCCCTGTTATCTGTATTGCATCAAAATGAAAATGACTAGATTAGTTTAAATACAGGGGTTGAGCTATACTTGAATGAAAAGGATCTATTTTTTCATCATGTTATTACATCTTTCAAGTGTAGAAGGCAATAGAATCCAGTTGCATACAGACCTCACTGGACCTGCAAACTAACCATTTAGTGCCTAAAAAAGAGCGACAAATCTGGTGTGATTTGAAAGGAATACTAATGCCAACACGGTATGGTGCTTACAAAGCTCAAGTAAGGCATCATTTTAAATTTATATCTGTTAAGGGTTCTACATCATACCAATAATTCTGTAAGCAAGCAAAAACTTAAGTTTGAGAATAAATCATATGGTAACCAAAGTAACAAGGATTAATTTAATAGCGAGCATAAATATCTGTAGAAACTTTATCAAATTGCAAAGATACAGGAAAGGAGGACCAACTGATCCATAGAGCTACAGCAGTACAGTAGTGTGTCTAAAAATGGTCGTATTGCTGCTGATTGTTTGCATTTCCATTTTGTGAATTATAACTTCAATTAAGCATTGATATTAAGTTGATTTTTTGCAGTAATCTTGTTAACAACACCTCGAACATATCACTACTCTTATTTAACTTACCGCATACATAGAGCATTAATATATAGGTTTCATTGGAGTTACATAAATTTAATGAATGTCAGTGCTGCTGATGAGTCTTATTCCCTCTCCATACAGTCTGCTGGTATCAAAGTCAGACTGCTTTATTACAGCAGTTAATAATATTTTTATGGATACAGTTGAATTCTCCTTGTTATCCTCATCTGTGAAGTGAATTCAAACAGCAGCCCTGGGGGGAATACTTTCGATGCTGCTCACGTTGGCAAAGAGATCTATAATTCCCTCCAGTCCCCTGTCTCCCACACATCTCTACCTCCACACCTTCATCAGCTCCACATTCTAACTCCATCTTTTCGCTTTTGTCTCATCTACCTTTTATCCTCACTCCATGGGATTTGTGTTTTGTGTGATCAACATTTTTTTGCTCTGTGAAGACTCATAAAGAAAGAAAAAATCCAAAGTAAAAATGTTTGAGGTTTGTGTCTTTGACCAAACTTCTCACGGTAAATACAAATTTGAATTTAAAGCAAATATGCCTTCGCACTGATTAATTTGCACATGTTCATCTCCGAATACGAAAGAAATCAGTCCATAAAGCATCCATCCATCCATCCATCCATCCATCCATCTGCATACATAATTAATTAAATTTGCTTCTAAATCCCAATTAAAATGTATACAGATTGTTGAATTTAAGGAACCTGTACTCTTCACCCTTACAGCGAATACATCTGGCTTTTTTTTTTGGGTGGCAGGGCATTTTGTTGGTATCATTTGGATCCACCTGTCCCTTTAAAGGGATGGCTCATTTTAACTGAATCCAAAGTTGTTCTGAATTATCACCTTTTTCCAGTGTTGAAAGATTTCTATGATGATGGGAGTGTTGTCTTCCAGACGGACAATGCCTCTATCCATAGGTCACAAAAGATCAGTAAATGGTTTGATGAGTGTAACAGTGATGCGAATTATCACCAGATCTTAACACGTGAGATTTTGGACCAAGTCAGTGCTAGTCAGTGCTCTCCACCACTATCATCAAAACACCAAATGAGGAAATATCTTCTGAAAGAATGATGCTCTTCTTCCAGTAGCGCTTCAGAGAGCACAAAGTTGTTTGGGTGGTATATAGCACCTTTACACCATACTAAGACACTTAATATTGGCTTCTCCTTCAACATGTCACTTATCTGTGATGTTGAAGAAATGTTGTAACATCCTTTATGTTTTAAATTAAAGATTTGTAAAATTGAACACTTGCTCACAACAAAACCAAGACCATTACCATTCTTTTAAATTGTAATAATCCCAGCCTAGTTAAGTTTTACCCAGTCTCGAATAGACAGTCCACACTCCTTCTATAACATTACACTGTAAGGTAAATGTCTAGCTGCTGAAATAAAGTCAACCATTTTTTTCTTCATGTGGAAGTCAGATAGAAATATAACATCCATTAGATTCGTGGCAAGTTGGCCTAAGTTCTTTTTCTCGAAGTAATGAAGTCATTAATTCAGCTAAATATATGTGGTAGATAAAAGAAAAATGACTGAAAGGAAAAAATATCCTACAGTATCATGTGATATTTGATGACCAGCAGTAACAATCACAGTATCAAGATCATTTATTTTGTAAGAAACATACATATTTACCTTTCCCACTTGTCATAAATCTCTGTCTTGACATTTTCTCTTCTTGACTCTGCATGGAGAATTCAAGTTTTTAGCTAACAGCCGGCATCATAAACTGGAGCCTGAAAGATGTGAAGATGTCTCTGCTGGACTGATTTTGACTATTATTTCTTCAACTTGTCTCTTGTGAATCCCCCATGATGCTGTCTGTACAGCTATAATAGGTTAAGAACATGTTCATCTTTGATGGTTAAATATGTCCACTCCAATCCAGTTCCAATCAAACAAGTTCATCCAGTGATAAATCAAGTCAATCTGACTGCACTGCCGTACTTTGTTTATGTTAGAGTGTGCTTGTTCTGCCGCTCATCTTTCCAACATCCAGCCATCCATCCATCCAGTTTCTTCTGCTTATCAAGAGTCAGATGAAGCTGGTTCTTCCAGCAATCCTTTCTAGTTCCTTCTGGGGAATCCCGAGGAGTTCCCAGGACAGATGAGGTGTATAACCCCTCCATTGAGTTCTGGTGCTACCTCATGGTTTCCTCCTCAGCAGACATGCCTGGAAAACCTCAAAAGGTGCCTAGGAAGCAGATGTTTGAACCACCTCAACTGGCTCGTTTCAACCTGAAGTAGCAGCGACTCTACTCCAAGTTCCTTCCAGATGTACAAACTCTTTACCCTATCTCTAAAGCTGAGGCCACCTACACAACGGAGGAAACTAATTTCGGCCACGTGTACACATGATCTCATTCTTTCCATCAAATTTGAGAATGTAGATTGACTTCGCCTCAGCTCCATTTTCATACAATGCCTGCATTCTTGCTGATGCTGCACCAAGCTGCCTGTCAAGCCTATGTTCTCATCCCAGTTGCTTCACGCTCGGCTGCCAACTGATCCAGTGCACACTGAAGGTCACAGCCTGAAGAAGCCAACAGAACCACGTCATCCACAAAAAGCACAGATGTGATCCTGAGGTCCCCAAACCGCACACATACTCCTTACCCTGTGCCTTGAGGTCCCATCCATGAACACTACAAAAAGAATTGGAGACGAGGGGCAATACTGGTGGAGTCCAACACCCACCGGAAACATTTTTGACTCTGTGCCAAGGATGTGAACACAGCTCTCACTTTGGTTGTACAAGGACTGGATGGCTTGTAACAACAACCTCACAGTAAGCCTCTTCCAAATTCACAAAACACATGTGGACTGGCCTTCCAACATAATCCACAATAATCAGCATCCTATAACCCCACTGCCCCATCATGTCTTTTCTATATTCTCTCCATCTCCATCTCCACCCTGCCCTCCCCTTTCTTTCTCCTCTAGCTCCAGCACCATCTGCCTGGTAGAGGGAGCAGCTTGTGTGCTCTGCTGCCTCCTTTTCCCCAGAGCCTTTGCATAGTACAAGGCCAAACACAAGCCACCAGCAACAACACTAATGCTCCATTGGAAATGTGGACACATGAATACACACTGGCACCATAACAGTAACGATTGCAACAACTGAATAAGGTTAATTTCTTACATTATGGAAACATATTTTAAAAAATGAAATAAATAAATTTAAATTAAGACTGATAGCCCTTTTTGTTTTGTTACAATATGGAAAAGATCATCAGAGGCCAAAATAAAGAGGAAAGTAAAGAATCAGGGTGAAAAATTGTATATGTTTATTAAAAGAGCATAGGATCAAATAAAGGACTGGCTCTAGTGTGTAAGCCTCCCTCTATTTAGGCTTGACAGGAAAACAGGTTCAGAAAAGGTGAAGAAGAGGAGAGGAAGACCTTCATCCAAAAGAGTTTTCCCATCTCAAGTAGAACTTTTACATAGAACTAGATGACTACACATTAAGTTATACTGTTACAATAATTTGCAAAATACTACATTAAATGTTACTTTGCGATATGACCTGCATATAAATAACAAGCCACAGAATCGTGCAGACATTAATTAAATTGAAGAGTGCTCCTTGGAACTATGACCTTTCAAAAGGCGAAGGATATTACTGGAATGTGATTGTAACTCCTGCTAAACCTACACACTTACTGAACTTGTCTGGTACCCTACATGACCCTCTTTGGTAACCTTGCTCACAAGAGCTACCATTACTTATGAAATTTTAGTGTAGGTAATCCTAGTACTAGTTTAGCTACCCTAGTTGTTTCCATGACTTTCATTCATGCTTCATCTTGTAGCTTTCTCTTGAGAATCACCTACACACCCTCTAGGTTCTTTTACTGGAGCTTTTTTAGATGTGCCTTCACATAGCGTGAACAGGTGGAATTAGGTGATATTTTAAACAGGATAGGTCGATTTTGTTGTTAAAGTAAGGCAATATTTTCTATTATTTGTCTTGTTGATAAATCCAGTGTGACTATTCAAACCAACACCCTACTAACAAATATTGTATGAGCACTTAAACCTTGGTGTATAAAGTGATCAGCCATAGCAATAAAACCACCCGTCTAATATTATGCAGGTTCCCCTTGTATAAACAAAACAACTCTGACCCATGGAGGCCTGAACTCCTCACGACCTTTGAAGGCATCCTGTGGTATTCGGCCTGGTTGTTGTGAGGTTGGGCTTCCATGTATCAGGCTTGCTTTTCCAGCATAATCCACAGATGCTTAAATAGATAGAATTTGATGGCCATGTCTTAGACATTTTTATTTTTTATAATATTTTATTTTATTGTTGCAGAATAGATCTTTTTGTCTGTTGTTTTGACTGATGTCCACCCTGAGGTGAGGCTCAATCTTGTGTCTGCAAAACATTTGTTAAGAGTGTAAATAAATATAGGAATTATTCTTCTGACTACTGGTGGTTGCTTGGGACCTGGAGAAGATGGCATTTATCGTGTTATGTTTCAGCCATCGCTAGACTGGGCCTAAAAGGCAGTTTTTGCTTCCCATGTGCATAATGAGCCTTGGTCACCCATGACCTTGTCGCTGGTAAACATTTGTCCCTCTTTGCACCATTTTTGGCAGGTACTTACCACTGCATACACCTACTGCTGTGGAGATTCTCTGACCTGAATTATTTCACACTTTTTTGTTTACACCACACTTTCATATATGTTCATTCATAGTTTTGATGCATTCAGTGAGAATCTGCAACGTAAAAAGTCATGAAAATAAAGAAAAAACATTAAATGAGAAGGTGTGTCCAAACTTTTGACTGGTAGTGTAGTTGTCAAGTTGTCACAATTCATCCTTTGTCAGAATCACCCAGATACTTACGATGCCCATTTTCCCTGCCTCCAACATCCCAATTTTAAGATCTGATTGTTATTTGCTGCCTAAAATGCCACCGCATGACAAGTGCCACTGATAAGGAAATAATCATTATTTACTTCACGTTAGTGGCTTTAATGTTGTGGCTAATCATTGTATACTTTATTCCTCTGTGCCACATAACTCCACTGTTGTCCTAAAACAAGTAAAAACATCTGTGAGTTACATTGGCAAACTGGATGACACATTTCTTTATATGCATGAACATTCACACTGTAGTTTATTTTTGTTCAATCCCTCATATACTCTCTATGCTGCTGAAAATCTAAGCCAAACGTGGACTTATCTACACTGGAAAATGGTTGAAATGGTCTCCTGCATAAATAAGATCTTTGCAAAACATTAGTGGCCAACTGTTGAATGAAATATTTTATTAAACATGAAATTTTCTAGCTGTTATTAAAGATAAAAATTTTAGGGGAAACCATTGGGCTATGAGCTAAGAGTCAGAGATGATCAAGAAGTTGAAAAGCACTGGAATGTGGTCACAATATACATATTGTAATTGATGAAATTAATGATATTTTGAAAATTATAGATAATTCTGATGTTTATTACGAACCAATTAAATATTTAATCACGAAAGAGTGAAGAAAGGTTCCTGAGGGTCTGACCAAGAGACCAAACCCAAACCCATCAGAATATTTTTATTTACCTATTTAAAGCAGAGAAATCCCTCACAGTGAAGAAGACAAAACCTAAGTATAAGTGATCACCTTTGCTTAAAATCTAATGAGTGCATTTTAAATTGGAGATTAATTTCCTGCCCATCAGCAGCCTTCAATTGCTATGCAATGTGGAGCAGTCTCGAGATGTAGTCATAATTTATCAGATACCTGATGCTGAACCTGAAAAATGAAAGCTCTTGTCAAAAAAAAAAAAACAAAAAAATTAAATTAAATTAAATGATAAATAAAAACAGAAAAGACAAAATGTCTATTTTGGCCACAGCTAGTAACTGCAATATGTATATACATTAAGATCAGTGTTCACATGTTTGACCAGAGAAATTCTTCTAATGTGGGTGGATTTTACTTATTAACATAAAGGAACATAAATGTGAGGGGAAATGTGAAGTTTGTGTGACAACTACGTTGACCATAAACCAGCACTGACTTCAAAAATGTGATCATCTTGTGTGAGAGCCCCAAGTGCTCCCAGACCACAGTGAGAAATTACTGTACATTATTAGAAGCATTTGGTAAAATGAATGTAATTCTGTGCCCATTTATTGCTTTTGTACTGGTGGTACTCAATACTAGCTTGTGTTACTATTGCTTAATAATAAGTTAGTATCAAGTCAACGTTAAGTTGAGATTGATCAAACCAGTGTAGCCACCGTCTCCACCATCAGAGGGCCGCTGAAGTTCTGCTCTCTCACACTGGAAATCCGTGATGCACATAGAATTGTTGTATCTTTATGTTTGTTTGTTCCTCTAAATCCAGTCTTGTTTGGTTTCAGTATGTCCTGGGATGCTTGTTTAGCTGTATTACCCATGTCTGACTTCAACAACCCTATGTCTCTTTCACTCCCTCTCTGTCTGCTCGGCTGGAGGCTGGCCAGCTTTATGTTTTTCACTGCTCTACTGGCCTGCCTCAACACTATCAAGTATTTATAAGGGACGTCAGAGACAGACAGACAGACAGACAGACAGACAGATAGATAGATAGATAAAGCCCTTGACCACCCCTAAATTTACATAAGGGAGAGTCCACATCTCTTTTGGGATATTTTCCCTCAAAATAGCTGCATGAGACATCAGTGAAAATAACTATAACATATCACTAAGCCTGAAACCAAATTTGTACGACGTTTTCACGATATTTGAACATTTAAATATTCAGCTGTGTACTTTGTGATTAAATTTAAGCTATGATGAGGTACATGTAGACAGGTGTGTTTGTTTGACATGTACCACCCATCTAAACCTTGCAGGTCAATAAACACTAACCCTGACCACTCCCCATGGCAACAGCAGTCCTTGATGCCAGTTTCCACCCTCAGCAGGACAATGCACCCCGACACACCACAAAAACTGCTCAGGAGTGGCCCAAGGAACACGACAGAGCTAAGGTGTTCACCCATGTTCCACACTCCCCAGATCCAAATCTTACTGAGCTTCTGTGGGATGTTCCAGGATAAACCTGATCTAGTAAAGTCCCACCCTGCAACCCACAGGAACCACAGAATTCACTGCCACCATCCCGGTCCCAGGACATCCCCAGAGGTCCTGTGTCCATGCCCCCCCTGGTCAGAGTAGTTTTAGCAGCATAAAGGCGACCAACACAATATTAGGCAGGTGATCATAATATTATGTCTGATCGGTGTATGTACTTAGAATAGAGCTTGAGGTAATATGTTCTAAGCATTAACAGTAGAGAATAAGCCTGGAGCAGTCAACAGTCCACAGACTGCTTCCATAACAGACGAGTGATTCCTTCTATTCAGCAATAGAGGTGCTTGTGTGCTCTATTTGGAAAATAAGAAATAATTGTATCTTTCAATACCATAAACATTCCACTTAAATTTTGTACAAAATGAATGAAAACAGTTGACAAGAAAAGGTATCTGCATAACTTCCTTGTGTGTACTGGAAAATCTTTGTACACAGCCTCTGTACTAACCAAAGTTTGCGTTCATGTGTGTTCAGTGTTGTACATAGGACAAGGCAACAGGAAATGGGGGGACAGGTAGTAATGTGAGAAGAATGATAAATCAGGTACATGCTGCCTGTCTAAATATGCAAATTAGCAAGATAACAATCTTTCTCCAGAATCAAACACTGCACCTTTATGTGTAAAAATCTCAGCTTGATGGAACTGCACTAAGTTGACCTTAATTGCAGCACATTGCTTAAACTGCATGTATAGAAATGTATATAAATGCAAACTGAATTGTTTGATAAATGCCCTTACACCCAACACCATGTAATGAATGTCTTTATCAGCAGCCTCATTTCCTTCATAGCCCTCTTCAGGTTCCAAGAGTTACCAGTAAAGCACTGAAGCGTTTTGTTCAGGACCACCCACATGCTCCAACAATTTCCCTAAAATAGACACTGAGGAATTTAATTGGTATATATATTAAGCATTTAGCAATAGCTTGTACATGCTGCAGCAGAGCAGTCCTCCACTGAAATAGCTGACGAGTTGGGGGGGTATAATTAGTGCTTGGAGATGCAGATTACGACCTATGGTGATTTGATCTGACCTATTTTGAAGGAAGTAGGGCAGTATACTGTCTTTTTACAGAGACAAGGGCACTGCTGCAGTGGTGTCTGTCTGATGGAAAGTGCTAGGATGAACACACACTCCAGTAATGGCAAGGTCTATCGGGATTAGACTGGTTTAGGAAAATCAGGGGTCCCATTACTAATCTGACCAAATACTAATAAATTAACATTTTTCCAAGCAAGTCCTAACACATGTCTCTTATGTTAAATGTTTGAATTTAAATGCTTGAATTTCCCTCGGGATTAAGAAAGTGTCTGTCTGTCTGTCTGTCTGTCTGTCTGTCTATGTTTTCATTGCATCACCCCAGCGATAATTTAACTATCGTTTGTCTGCCATCAACCCAGATATACTTACTTACCCTTAATCAGACAATAAATATCCTTAAAAGATACTGTAGAAAGTAACTGAATGTAAAATTGTGCTAGAAGCAGCAACCTAAATGGTAAAAATAGCAAATTTGCTGAAGATTTTCGATTGTACAGTGAGACTGTACAAGCTGCTTGGTTCTTTCTGTGAATTATGTAGGGATTTTAATGACAGTGCTGGGATCCCTTTGTGCGATTCTCCTACTTTGCCACTCTTTCATGGGGAAACCATTGCTACATCTTGGGCTTAGCAGTGCCCATGAAAACTGTGATCAGTTAAAAGAAATACATTTCCCTCTATACCAGAATGAAAATGAGGTGCAGCCAGGACATTCTCCAGTAATGACACAGTACTGTGAAAATAGATCTGGTCATGTGAAACAAATAAAGTCTTAAGGAAAAATAAGAAAGCGTGAGTTATAAGACAAATATAAATCATAAAAGAGCCCTAAAAAAAATAGCTACATAATATTCCTATTGACTTGTAAATAATTACTGTGATTCTTACAGTTTTAATCTGCATTGCATTAGATCATAATTACATAGAGCCAAATATATTTTCAGATCTCACACATACCCACACATGGATAAATAACAGATGGGAGCAGTAATAAGAGCTTGATACACAGGCTGCGGAAGCAAATGCACTACTGTATATTTGAAGGAAAACTTCTCGTTAGCGATCATTTGTCGCTTGAACATGTTGTCTTTTGAAGTCGTTTTTAAGCACAATTTGATATTGCTGAGGTGAAAGACTGTGATTGCATGGGTCACAGGAATGTAAGCAGCCACTTGCTGTAATGCTGAACAACAGCTTGGCCTGCCATATTCCAGAATTCAATTATTCCCTGTCCCTTTAGAAAGCTGTTAATTTTCAAAAGTCTCACAGTCTTCCAAAAATACAATATCCTACTTACAATTCTAAAAATAAAAGTAAAATGCCATTATAATCAATCACATAGAGGAAAAAGATAAATGCGTAGGTAAGTACTGAAAAGAATTAGAAAGTGTATGTATTATATAGTATACAGTAGAAGTGACTAGATCATTGTGTGATATCAACTAAATTTAAACAGATTTAAAACTGTATGGTTAATTTTTTTCAATTTCAGAGTTGACAAGTACAGTATTTTGAACTGAACAAACAGACCCTGAGGTAAAAACCAAGTAGAGAATGGAACAAATGTGTATATACCTGTGATCATTGACACAGAAGTTAGAAAACCTGTGATTGCTGAAACAAAGTTGAGTAAATCTGTGATTTTCTAATCAGCCTAATTGCATGAACATGAGCTGTGACCACCATGATGACTTCACATGGAAATAATTGGGATTTAAAAAATCTGATTATGTGAATTCCAAGAGACAGAAATTTTTCAGGAAACAGAACTTTTTAAAAAAGGGGGGACCAGAGGGCGTCCTTCAGTTATTGGAGTATCGCACTTCTCAGCCTCGCCAGCAAAGTTTATTCCAGGGTACTGGAAGGAAGGCTCCAGCTAAATGTCGAACCTCAGATTCAGCAGGAGCAATGCAGATTCTGTCCTGGCCGTGGAACAGTGGACCAGCTCTTCATCCTTGCAGTACTGTTGAGGGGGTCATGGGAGTTCGACCAGTCAGTCCACATGTGTTTTACTGGATTTGGATAAGGCTTACAACTATGTCACTTGAGGGGCTCTGTGGGGGGGTACTGCGGGAGTTTTGGGCACTGGGCTGATTTTTTACAAGCCATTTGGTCCCAATACTATCAAAGTGAGAGCTGTGTCCACATTCTTGGCCCTAAGTCAAAACCGGCAGACTGCTTCCTCCGGGTTGGGGGGAATTGCTTCCCCAAGCGAAGGAGTTTAAGTATCTTGTTCACAAGTGATGGGAAAATGGAGCATTACATGAACAAGCAGCTTGGTGCAGCACCATCAGTAATGCGGGCGTTCCACTAGACCATCTAGGCAAAGAGGGAGCTGAGCCAGAAGATGAAGCTCTCAATTTACCAATCCATCTACGTTCCAACCCTTACTAGTGACAGAAAGAACAAGATCAGGGATACAAGCACCCAAAATGAGTGTCCTCCACTGGGTGGCTGGATGGCTGGATGGATGGATGGATGGATGGATGGAGAAAGATCAATGACCAACTAAAAATCTGTCAACATCCAGTTCTAGCATTACCAGCACGTCTGGTTTTCAACCAGCCAAAAACAGCACGTCACCTTGCTGTCACTCCACTGTCAGATTGCTTCACTGGCTTCCAGTTGCTGCCCACATAAAATTCTAAACTTTGGCTCTTGCCCTGACTGACATTGCGAGCCCTACAGCATTATCAAGCAAGGTTTGTCACAATAAACTGATACAATGTCTAAATTAGAATCAAAATGATCAGTCAGAGTTTAGCAGTCCAGATCCGTTACATTAAATCAATTTAAAGTGGAATACATTCCTGAAGGAGCACAGAGCCTATCCAGTGTACTGAGGAAATAGCCCTGGGTTGTGGCCTGTAACCGTGATGTTAGAGAAATGGCTACAAATAGTAATAGTATGCACTACACCTTTGCACTTGCATGCAGCATTCTAACCCCAGATGTGGTCAATAGGATTTAGAGCACTGAAGAGACGATGGTAATAAAATGACTTCTCACAAGACACTTCTCACAGTCAATTCAGAAAGAGTGCTCAGGAAAACAGAAAATGCAAATAGTGTTCAGTGGCTGTTATTGGACTAGCTTTGATTCCATTCACAGTAGACCGGATTTTGGATTGAGGACGTCTTTTGCTGCCTCAGTTCTCTAACCAAGATATCTCGACATGGTAATGAGTGTGATTGTGTAAAGCCTCTATCTAGGTAAATGTGTCAGAGGTGGGAGACATCCTTTTTGTTTTCCTCTTGTCCCTAGACCAGAAGAGAGGCTCATTATGCAGTAGGGAAATGTAGCTACTCTCTTGGTTGCCGACTCCCACGCCTTTAGTCACTCTGAAAATATAGACGCACACACATATGCACACATGGCTCACACAGACACATGGACATTTATGAAAGCATCTGTACAGAGTGTAGGCATAGAGCAGATTTCAGGTGCAGATTAAAAGCTTTTGCAGTTGTTATTGTCTCTCTGCTGACAGGAGAAGCAGACAATGTGGGAGCAGAGAGAACCCAAAGGCTGCCATACTTCCTCACTTGATATTATAATTATAGCAACAAGGGTATTCCCATCATGTATGCAAAAATTTTTGTCTGTTTTATGATTCTGTTTTCCATTGTCATATCTTCAATGTGAATACACATTATTTCGTAAAGTGGTGCTCCAGTTGAAGCATCTGTCTTCCACTTTCAAAGGTGGTAATTGGTGTCGAGCAGTTATAGTATACCGTGTTATTGTATGAGCTCATGTTGAATTTTGTTGCTAGCTGCTTCTGGAAACAAAGGCTGAACAATGAAGCTAAAAAATCCCAACTAAAAAAATCTTTGGATGTCCTAATCAAGTGTTTTTAGCTGAGATCTTGATCCAAGTCCATTGATGCTTGTAATCAAGTCCTATCTGAAACTTACATTTACCCAAATGTTGATTAAATATGAGTATTATTAGCATAATTATATATGAGTATAATTTGTTGTGCTTGAAAACTGTTAAATTTATCAATAGTAATTGTTGATGTTGTTTACGCTGATATTTGTTAATAGTAAAGAAACTGGAGGGAACACATTTGTTGTCATCAGAACATACCAAATCTGTGCATTTTGTGGCATCTGCATTGGAATTCAGTCAGTCAGCACTGTGTTCAAATTAACTTTACAAAATTAGACACCAATTTATATTTCCTTAGGCTTCATCCTTAAAGGCCAGTGAGGCCACTGTAGTCATTTGACTATTTTGAGGATTTATTGTAAAGAGGAACAATGACAAAAAAAAAGGCATTTTTACAGGATTGGCTGCAATAAAATTAAAGGTTTACAGTTTTCCTGGTATAAACCTCAACATATCTGTCCAGTAAGCTTGGGTAATGAGCTGTGGAAAACAAACCCAAGTTGAATGAAAGCTTTTGCTAACTTTTTTAGTATTCCAGCTGTAGTGAACATAATGTTAAACTGGAAGCCCAGAACTCTCTTGCCCTGCAGGTGCAATCACAATCAGTATTTCTATTTGTAAAAGGATAAAAGAGAAATGTCCGATAATCAGACCAGTCAGAAACATATTGTCTACCCAAACACTCACAAATGCATAAACACCCAAATCCATCCATATTCAAATGTCTTGTCAATTTCTAATAGCAAAGAACATCAGTTTTTTTTATAAACTGTGATGTACTATAATGAACTGTAGTTGATTCTGAATAGCAAAATTAACATTTTGTTAAAATAATGCATTTCTGACAGGACACTTAGTCTGAAATAAATAGTAAAAATTGGACAGACATGCATTTGTGTTTGGTGGTGACTCTGCTCAAGAGATACTCTGGAACAATCTGAGCAAGCATGACACAGACAGTCCCTGAGATCACAAACCTGACAGTGTTTTAAAAGAATATATTCTGAATAAGAAACAAATCTATACATACACAGATCTTTCTTATAACATGGAGGAGGAGAAGGCTGATGACCGGTGTAGGCTGAAGCAGCAGTGATGTGGCAAACACAGAGTGGGCAGAATGAATGAACGCTGCCTCAGTTGTAAGGCGCACTAATAGGGAGGAGTGAACTGACTATGAGCACGACTGGACAGCATAGAACCTCGTGACTGGCCTGTCTGTATGAACTAGCACGAAGCGGCATAAGTTTGCATAAGTAGCTGTTTATGACAGTTGACGGTTTCAGATTATTGTGTAGGTGGAAGTAGCAATAACATGAATTATAGTAAGAATTTATTTTACAGTTGTGAACAAAATTTAACATGCACGTGTAAAGACTATGCATATCATGGCACATGGTCAAAAATATACATACACTTTTGATGTGTGTTTTGGGTCATGATCTTGTTGGGACACCCAGCTGCATGCAAAACCTAGCCTTCTGGCTCATGATTGTAGGTTTTTCTTAAGAATGTGGAGGTAATCCTTCTTTTTATTATTCCATTTACTTTGTGTAAAGCACCAGTTCCACTGGAAGCACTGGGGTTAAAGGCCTCACCTTCTCTCCTTCAATCATATTTCTGATCATTGTGGATAAATGCCTCACTTTTTGTTTAATCTGAACACAAAAATTTCCTACAGAAGGTCTTTTCTTCATCCACGTGATCAGCAGCAAACTTCAGTCAAGCCTTGAGGTGAAACTTCAAGTGGAAGGTCTTCCTTCTTTCATGGCAGCCTCTCAGCCCATGACTATGTAAAACACACTTACAGCTTCTAATTCATTTCAGATCTGCCCTTCAGTGATTCTTAGTTGACTCTTGACCATCCTGATCATTTGTGTCTCAGCAGCTGGTGATAGTTTGTGGTTTTTTTTCCCTGACATGGCAGTAACACAACTGCAACATGGACTTTATGCTTTTAAACAACTGTTTGCACAGATGACCTTGTGATCTGTAGCTGCTTTGAAATGGCTTCAAGTGACTTCCCTGACTTGTTAGAGACAATAATTTGCTTCTTCAGATTTGGATTCAGCTCCTTAGACTTTCCCATTTTAGTGTTTGTGGTCTGTCGTCCCTGTAGTCTGGTTTGTATTGAATGGGCCCTATTTAAATTGGCTCAGAGGAGACAGCAGCTCTTGTCATTTGTTATCACTTGTAAGAAGTTAAGGAGTAAAGCCACCAAGGAAACTACATTAACACATCTTTCTAAATCATCAGAACTTAGAATTAAGGTTGCTGTATGTTTTGACCCTGTTGATTTTTCTCATTTTTCCAGAAGACCTAATAATACATTCATGATAGAATCAAAATTCATGATTGTTATTTTGTGACAAAGACGCGTCTTTCAAAGATTCCGTCAAAGAAAATTCAGAGTCTTAGAGTCTTTAAAAACTCAACTGTCATGATATAGTACATGGTATTTACAAGCGTATATCAGCTTTTGTTCATGACTGTATTTTGTAAATATAGCAAATGCTATTTATTGAATATAAGAAAAATATAGAATATATCAAACTCCCATGTCATCCATTAGTATAAACATCTGTTTATACTAGATTGTAACACACTATGCTTTCATACACTTGTGATCATTTAGAGGCTGAATCATAGCTGGGGAGAGTATGAATGTTTGACAGCATATATCAGTTCAGTTCTTCAGAATGGCACAAGACATTGTTTACCAGTTAGAAGATGTGATTCCACAAACTCAGGAATGCCTCCAAATTAGACTTCATGTCACAATGGTAGTTTTTAGTTGTTGCCAAAACTTTTCTACATTTCAACATAGTTTAAAATGCCATGAAAAGTGCAGCTGAGTAATTCATATCGTCAACTATTTGTCTGCAAAATCTGTGTGTTCTCTTGATTTCAATCAAGGATTTTGGTCCCATATTTGAAATGTTTCACAAAAATAGAGCCTACTGAATACATATCAACATTTGTCCTCCATTGTGTTTACTCATTTGTGTGAAGAAGCCATGATGGGATTGGCAGTGAAGTGACATGTCTCTGGATTCCTTCACTGTTGTCCCCGACTCTTTGTTTTGACCCTTTTCTCTTTCATGATCTGCCTTCTTTTTATATCAGCAGTTCTTTTGTCATGTCAGTGCCCTCGTTTTCTGCCACTAACCTCTCTTGACCTCTCAAACCTGCCATGATGTCAAACTAAAGGCCTGAATGGCCTTTGACCTTTAAAGACCGAGCTTCAGTCCCTGACCAGTGGGAAAGTGGAACCTTCCCATCAAAACTGAAGAAGGATGACATGTGCGCACACACACACACACATTACACAGAAAAATGCATGAACAGATCAATGAACACACACACACACACACACACACACACACATGCACATACATACATTCAGAGGTGGAAGAGGTGGGAGGCAGATCTCCACCATTACTCATACTCCCCAGAAGAGAACTTTGGTCCTTCTCTAATCAGAGGTTGCCTCTTTGTTCAGACCACTACTGCAACACAATGAAGTCAATGAAGTGAATGTAGCAAGCAAGACACTTAAGGGAAATCCAAGGGCTTGGTAGAAGGTTTCAGTTCAGGAATCTTTCAAGAAAAACACAGGACCTAATATCAAGTGTCCCTGAGAGATGAGTGGTTGTGCTGTCTTCACACTCAAACTGGACTGGTTTGTCATAAACACCTACTAGCGCCCCCAAATCCACAAATTTAAAACTCAGTTGCTCAATAGTAAATGAATAAAAACAAACGAATGCCTTTAATTAATCTACAGCTGCCTTTGGAAATGGTGTCGCCAAACGTAGCATATACAGTTTGCAAATATAGTTGTGTTTTAAGAACTGAGTGCTTCAAAATTAAATGAAGAAAACAAATAATGTGATGCATTTGTAAAAATATACAAGCACTAATTTCGACAGTCAAGTACACTACAAGTCAAAAGTTTTTCAAATTTTTTATTGAAAATTGCGCATGTTAATGACTCATTGTACTCTGAAATGAAAGCATAGAACAAATAAACAAATGCAGTTAAAAAAAAACAATCAATTTAGAAATACTGTGGAAGCCATTTTGGTTCAGGGTTCCTCTCACTCTGCACAAATCACCAACCCTGGATCCAGAAAAACAGCCCCAGACCATCACGCTTCCTCCTCCATGTTTAACAGCTGATGTCACACACTGAGGAACCATCCTTTCTCCTACTCACCGGCCTACAAAATACATGCTGAGAGGTGCAGAAGTCTTATTGACAGGTACAGACATCGTTTGATTGCAGTAATTGCCTCAAAAGGTTGTGCAATAAAATATTAAGTTAAGGGTACCATCATTTTTGTCCAGGCCTGTTTCATGACTTTATTTTTTAAAATAATTCTCTTAAACCACGGTTCAAAAGCAATGTCTGATTTTCACTGGATAATTTTCATAGAATTTTTATTTATTATTATTTTTGTCAGATTCAAATTATTTCTGTGACCATTGTGGGTTTTTCTTTCATTAACTGAGGGGTACCAACAATTTTGTCCACGTGTGTACATTTTGTTTCAGAGGTGTCTCTACCTTGCAAGGGCTAAAATTGTGCCAGACTCTTGCGAAGCATGCAGGCAGCAGTATGTGTGTGCCTAGACAAGTGTGAACTTGCTTGCATTTTGTGTGCATGAATAATGCCAGGCATACATCTCACATCCTTAGCACCATAATGGTTTTCCACAACATGGTTGAAGCAGAAGATTGATGGCCTTTCTGCTGCTCCTACAATAAGACTTTTGAGAGGTGATCTGCTGGGTCAGGGTGCAGAGTAAAGGGGCAGAGGCTCCTCCACCTCTGATGACATTTGACACCCTGCCTCTGAATTGCCACTACTTTGTGCTTGACTGGATACCGACTGAGCAGAGCGGTGGTGGCTGTGAGTGAAGGGCCCCCCGTTTTGCACTAAATTGGTGCCAAATGCACGAGAAATCTACCACAAGATCAGGTCAGTGTCACATCTACAGATTGCTATGTATTAGATTTTAATTCGGGCTGCACGGTGCCTGCACCGTTGCTTTGCAGCTAGAAGATCCCCAGTTCACATCCCAGCCTGGGCCTGGGATCTTTCTGCATGTTCTTCCTGTGCATGTTTGAGTTTTCTCCAGATACTCCTCCCACAGTCCAAAGACATGCTGAGGTTAACTGGTGATTCTAAATTGTCCGTAGCTGTGAATGTGAATGTGATTGTTTGTCTATATGTGTAGCCCTTCACCCTAAGTCAGCTGGGATAGACTCCAGCCCCCTCACGACCCTAATGAGGATTAAGCAGCAGTGTTTAGATGATGGATGGATGGATGAATGGATGGATGGATGGATGGATGGATGGATGGATGGATGGATGGATGGATTTTTAATTCACACACAAGTCCTTATACTAAGTGTAAATTACATCTAAGTTGCCTGTTTTACATTTTGATCAATATTAATGAAAATGCTAGAGTCTAATCAAAGCCACTTGTGGGGTATTTTGTATGATTGAGAGTCAAGTCAGTTGTGTGTAAGTTAAAGGATACATTTTGGATTTGTTTTGTATTGTTAAAAGAATGGCTAAACATAGAGCACACTGAAAATTCACTTTACCAGTAATTAGTCTAACAGAGGTGATATGATTTATTGCTAGCAGTGCATTAGTATATTAGAATAAAATTAGTTTCTTGAAAACTGTTTGCTTTCTCACAGGGGTAATGTTATTTCTCTCTCTCTCTCTCTCTCTCTCCCTGTGTGTGTGTGTGTGTGCGTGTGTGTGTGCGTGTGTGTGTGCGTATGTGTGTGCGTATGTGTGTGCGTATGTGTCAAGAATGTAAGGTCATGGACGCCAGCCCTGGGGTCAAAATACTCAGAAATTTGATGAAATATTCAACGATTTGTCAGAGATGTTGTCCTCCTCTCCTGTACTGCTCCTCTCTTCTCACAAAGCTGAAATTCAGGTCAGTTTCCTAACTGAGTCTGGCAGTGGGCTGAGTGAGTCACCGCTGACACAAACACAGAAAGCCAGTTCATTCAGCATTTATGGATGTCTGTGTACTTGCATATCCATAAAGGGAAACATATTATCTGTCTGCAAAAGACAGCATGCACAATCTGTGTTTAAAGCTGCAGTAGGCAAGATTTGGATGGAATATAAAGACATCTTATCAGGAATGAACACAACACGGGACAGCAGTAGAGCAGCATATCCTGTCTTCACTGAATGAGACAGTGTCTGTGCACTCATAGGTGCTGCATAAACCAATGACTACTCGAGTCAAAATGGTACAAATGCAAGTACAGCAGTAGAATATCAGTATCAATAAGCTACCAGGTTTTACATTTCAGATTTTTGTTGCATTTTTATTCAGATAAAATGGCAGTCTGTAATTTTAAAATACTTTTAACAGTGCTTTTTATGAGCATCAAGTGCTACACACAGTGGCCAGAGAACTGAGAAATGAAGCGAGTGGTGTTCCATTCAGACTTTCCACCTCCAGTAGATATTCTTTGGCTGCTATATTATGAAAGGCATGTGTATGATGCTGATAAAGGCCAATTGCTTTCCATGAAAGCTTGCAGTCCTACAGCATCTAGAGACACAACACGGGTTGACGTGTGTTGATCTGTCAGGGTACACGAATGTTCCAGAATCTAAAGGACATTGCCCCCAATTAGAAAAGCTTCTCCAAGCAACCAGGGCCACCTAATATTAATGACTTATTGAACCAAATACACAAAAACCCAAGGTATGACTCTTATTCTATATATGCCGCATGACAATTTTACAAAATAATGTGAAAACATTCAAAGAAAACTGTAAAGCTTGTCGATTTCTCTCTATAATATAATATTGTAAGACCTTATTATGTGGGGAGACCTTAGATGATGTATGATGTGAGTTAGCACTGTATGAATGAACATTGAACTGAATTTCATTTTATTTAAACATACATTTGATCAAATCTCGATTAAATGCACTCATTTCACAGTATGAGAGATGGACAGCAATGGCTGACTCCAAACATTGTCATTGCAAAACTCAAAGGACATGGTTACATCATCAGAAGTGCTGTGCCGTTTCATAAAACCTCTGATAAAGCCAAGGTTTCTTCCTAAACAGCACATGCAAAGCCAATAAAGAACATATTTAGTCAACTCCCAAAAGAACCACACAAACCTGACAACTGCGAATCCGAATAAGGAATATGACAAACAAACAAACAAAATTAGCCATCTTTTAGAGAGACTGACAGAATAACACTGACATGAATAGTTTCTGGGTATATTTAACATTCATGACCCGCCATGCGAGCATGTTAAAGAAATGTATCAATATCCCTTATTAGCAACAGTTTGTGTGCGAGATGTTGGGAGTAGGAAGTCTAAAAGATCAGATTTAAGTAATTCCTTACAGTGCTCTTTAACTGAAAAGTCACGCTGAGAGATATAGAATTTAGATGCAACTCGAAGCTCCTGTTCTAATCAAACAATATGCCAATGTTAGCCTAAAACCTGCATCAGTTGAAAAAACTTTTGAGGATTTATTTGTCAAAATGTTTTTCATCCACTGGTCTACTCAAAAATGTATTGCAGCTTTCTTAACATCTGAAAAATCATTTTGATAAGTCTTTTTGGTTTTATCATGAACTTTTCCTTCACACCGACCACATTTCATTCAAAATCTGTTGGTCTTCAACATTAGTTTTTCACAGCTGTCAGCTTTCATATACTTGGCAAGATTAGGTGTTTTCTTAAACAGGTCAGCATGCAGTACATCAATGTGACATATAATTGACAGACCTAAGAAATTAATTCTAGAAATATTGCACTGCATTATAAAATTCATGTTCCTTCTCTTGGTCTGAAACCAATATGTGTTTGTGAGACACATACAGATTTGCCTTGGTGTACAAATCTTGCCACACTGTATCTGTAATTCGTGTTCCATTTCTACCAGCTATTAGCAATCCAGCACAGCAGTGTGACCCTAAAAGCCACATCACTTTTAAAATACTGTAATAGTTACATCCATTGACTCTTTTGTATGAAACTGGAGTTCTGGCGCTCTGAACATCACCTCAGTACTAATGGATGTTTATGAGTAAAAAATACCCTGCCCTTGTGTGTGCTTCCCACAGATCAGAAACTCTGCCACAGAGAAAAGACTAGTCCAGAACAATTCCAGTGAACCACAGGTGATGGTACTTTTACTGCGGCTGCCTGATTGTTGGTATTTGGGGACGTGCTGTCATTGGTTGCCATAATAAAGAAACTCACCTCGGCCTTCACAAAGAGAACTGTATTTAACAGACTAACACAAACAGGAAACATCCATTTACATGGCAGCTACCTCCAGCTAATCCATGACTCCTTCCTTTTTTATGCTCCATCTGGATATGATTTAGCTGCGGAGGGGGAAGACATGCCGCCCTTACCACACTGAGCCAAAAAATACTTTTCCTATTCGCTTTACTTCCTTGGGCAAATATTAAGGGCCTTTAAGTTTTGAGGGGTGGGGAAGGAGGGAGAGTGAGCTGAGAAATGAAGAATGAACCTCAGAAAGAGAGGGGGAATTGTTGAAAGGAATAAAATCTAAAAAAGTGAGTTAATAAGCTTTCACTGCACTTTATGCAGATTATCAAGATGATGATGTTGAAATGTATAAAATGTTTAAACTTTTGACATTTAGCAGCTGTTAAATGTTGAATGAATTAAAGCACATTTACAGAGACTTCTGCTGATGGAAAAGCAGCTTATCCATGTAAGCTGAAGACTGGAAACTCTTTTCTTCGAGAAAGGTGAGAAGAGCAGAGGACATAAATGAAAAAAAAATTGTGGGGGAAGGAAAGAAAAGCATCTGGTTGTGATTTACATGGAGAGGTATCTCTTTTGCTTCTCTCCCACAGTATTGTGCTTTTCTCTGACAGACTGAAAGAGCTGCAGGAGGTGAGCACTGCCAGGAAAAATAAAAGTACAGGCAGTGTGTTTGGGAATGGAGGGTGAGAAGAAGGAGGGGTAAAGGATGGGGGTGATGGTGGTGGCGGGTTACTGTGAACAAAGGAAGTCAGTCAGGCCAGCTGCAGAGGGCTAGAGTAACATATAGGGTGAACAGGTCTTAAAATAAACACAGGATCCAGAGATGGATGTCTGGTTGGCTCACACTCTGGGACCCACATCTGGAGGTCTAACTAGTTTCTATCATTAGACATCATTACTGCTGCTCCTGCTTTAGCCCAGTCAGGGACAGCAACATCAAACTGGCTCTCTGTCTGTGTTTCGGACTGTTTCTTTCTGATGATGCTTTTTTTTTGCTTGTTAGTGACATGTTTTAGCCGTGTTCATTAGCCAGAGAGAAGCTCTCACATTTGGGAGTAAAGAAAGCGGACCAGTTTCTTACTTACGCCAATGTGTATTCCTTTTCACCTCACAGCTTTTGCATTTTACTAACATTATTTATGTCATCATTAGTGGCAGATAGGCTATTAAAACATGATATACAAGTAATTGCCGGTATGGTTAAAATATTTATGTGCTGTTGTGTTGTTAGTAATGATGTGTCAGACATTTGAGATTCACTCAGTCTGTACCTCATCATCTTACTTGTTATCTGCTTCTTCTTCATGACCTCCTTGTGTAAGTTGTAACAGGTCACCTTTCCCTGGATGCGGGAATTTATCCAGCTGGATGTACATTTTTGACCAAGCAGATTGAGTCATTTTTCCAGAAGACCTATAATAAAACTATGAAAGAATCAAAATTCAGGATTTGTTTATTTATTTATTTATTTCATTCGTGACAAAAGACACGTTTCGAAGCTTCCAGCATAGAAAGAGAGAGAGAAAGGGTTTCTGCAGTCATTAAAAATTCAGTACTGCCATGATATACATTGTTTTACAAGTGGATCTAAACTTTTGTTCATGACTGTATGTGCATGTCACAGACATTTAACAGCATCTGACGACTGGGTCAGTTAAATAAACACTCAGGATTCTAAATTCTAACAGCTTGTCAAACACTCACAGTTTTGGAGAAAGCATGAATAAATATAGCTGTGAGTATTAATGCAGACAAAAGTGTGAAAAGCAATGGCACAGGGAGACTACTGGTGAGCAAATGTCTATGTTTGTACCAAACATCATCAGCCAAACTAAGGGAAGCTTCCACTCTATCCCATTAAAGTCAGCCTGACTTCAGATGCAAAATAGACACACAATACGCATCACTGCCGCTCCCTCAGTTGAGTTTCCTTGATCTTTGCTATGTCATGCATTTGTAATGAAAGCCCTCTAATTTTGTCTAATGGTCCAACTGCTACTTCATCTTTGTAGTCTTTCTTCAGAACTCAAAAGGTACCAGATTTCAGAAATGAACCAGTGCAAATCTCTTCAACAAAAACTATTATGGCAAGTATGGAAGTCTAAATCAAAATATTCAAGACAGACAAATGGACAAATGAATTAGCTTCTGTCTGAGAGCAAAATCTTATTCAGTGACCTGCAGCATCTGTGGAATCGCTCACTGCAGCTCCTAATTAGCACCAGTTTTCTCTGCTTCCCGAATTATCTCTTGTTCAGAAGCAGCTGACCTGTTGTTCTGCTGTTGAGATGAAGCTCTTTACGTTCAGTAAAGTTACATGCCTGTCAGATTCTTGCAGGAAGCAATGAACTAAACTCCCGTACAAATTACAATGTGAAGAAGTAGTAACACAACAGAAGAGATAAACTACGAACAAGCAGGCAGCTGCTAACATTTAAGAAAAAGTAAGATAACATTGATATAACACAGTAATGTACAGTAACGTAGGTGATGTGGATGTATTGGTCATGTTACTTTAGGTTGGATATCTTTCATGTTGCTGTCAGAGGGAATGAGTCAAGTCATGGAGATATGGTGGAGCTTTCCATGTAAAGCTTTCTCTAAATGCTTGTTAAAGAAATATAGTGGGATAAATGCATTATCATTATTCAAACATTCAGGAAATATCACGACTTAAGCAAACAATGTTAAACAAAGGCTAATGGTGGGTGAGCAGGGCACACAAAAAGACAGTGTTGAAAAGTCTGGAAGAGACAACAACAACTCGATGTAAAGAGGAGAGCATATCTGTTGTATCACTGTAGAGACACTGAACTTTTTCCACTATCTTTGCCATAGTCAAAAATAATGTTACCTTGGTAAACGTACACAAAAGATGATTAAAATGCTATGAAACAATAAAACTGCAATGATGAGCCCCATATTTCACTGATAAAAACTAAACTGTACAATTTTTGTGACTAAAACTAAAATTGTATAAAATTTCACTGGAATGATTACACATTTTTGCTAACATACTAATAAGACTACATCAGAGCTTGGTGCCAAAATTAACACGACTGAACTTACAAATAATAATAGGAACAGAGCAAAAGATAGACAAATATTTTCTATCTTTTGCTCAACTACTCTGTCTCAGTTCTGGTAGACAGAGTAAAGCATCTATTGATAACGCAATAATTAACTGATTGTTTCATTGCTGTTTATGTGGTTGGGTTTGGTGGCCTTAACGTTTTGAACTACTTGTGCAGACTAACGTGAAACTAACAGTTACTGCAGTCAAAGCATTCTGTAGAAACATGTTGCATGCCACTGACCAAAGAAGCAGTCTGTTTTGTGGGCCTTGTGTCAACAGTGTGGGAAACAAATATGTGTATTTCAAATACTTAAGTATTTCCCTTGATCAACTGAAAGTTAGAATGAATGAATGATGAATGAGTGGTGGATCTGGCTGAAAAGTCGGATGTACTCCACATGGAGCGTTATTTACAAAATAAACATCATGATGTATTGAAGGAGACTTACAATTAGTGATTGAGAATATGAACTCATTCAGAAAATATTTACTGAGGTAACAGATCAAGGGAGAGAATAATTTTTCATAGACTTCCACATGATCAGATTTCTATTTATAATCACGAGTTGGCCCTTGCTGGTCACTTGAAACCT
The DNA here is from genome assembly GCF_022539595.1 of Amphiprion ocellaris. Taxonomy (NCBI): domain Eukaryota; kingdom Metazoa; phylum Chordata; class Actinopteri; family Pomacentridae; genus Amphiprion; species Amphiprion ocellaris. The sequence continues at coordinate 33,057,810 of NC_072766.1, read as the reverse complement.
GGTCAGTAAAGTCCAGCAAACAGCCTGCAGTACATAATCTGACAAGGAATAAATAAGCAAGAGTGTACAGGCATCACTGAAGGCAGAAAATAAGTCAGACATGTCACCACACTTGCTGATAGTTACCAAACAGGAACAAGGACCAATCAGGATTGCAACATCTGCAACAGTGGTCCTTTTAAGCTGCCAGCTCTTCATCAAGCTCTGTGGTTTCTACTAAGGATCAGCTGGCCAGGTTGTTTGTCATATTCAATATTCAACATTTTTCTTAATATGAGTATTGCAATATCTGTAGCCGATTTCCCTGTGATCTCAATCTGATCAGTTATATGGCACAAGTAGTAGCTGTTCAACATTAAAGCATAAATGTTTTTTTTTTAAACTCCTTTAATGAAACAGATGCAACACAGACATAAAGAAAGGTATTTAAATTAAGTTTTGTGTTGGAATTTGTGTTATTTAGTCTTTTGACAAAATTATTTCTAGTCTTTTGTCACCAAGATTTTCATTTTTACTGCAAATGCATATTGGTTCCAATTATTGATCTCTTTGATTACAAGTTATTGGTATTGGTATCAGTCGGAGGGCCAAAAACTGTCACTGGGACTTGGCATTTGCTGAGAGCTGGTGTTTTTTGTCCTCCAGCATTCACAGCGGGAAACAATGAACCTATTCCACACTTGGAAACACACTTCAACAATGAAAAAAGATTCAGTCTTTGTCAGATCTGCTCTTAACATTTGCAAGAGGAAAGACTTCAGAGATGAAAAGCACATGTTTGGTTTGTGCACATCTGCACATCTGGTTAACATCCCAACATTTTAGAAAAAGTCAGTGAGCAATTTTTTTCTCTCAGTGATGTATTTTATTACCAAGTACTGTTACATACATTTATCAGGAATTCAGTACATATACACAGCAGTCTGTTTACATGTCTTACGGGGTATTTTTGCATATGTGATAAAAGTCATTAATGTCTCCAAATGGGCTGAACTTATAAATTGCTGTGAGTGATGTCACATCAGCCAGCTATGGTTGGAACTGAGGACTGAAAGTTTGATAATGACAGTATGGGAGTGTGGAGTATGAAGAAGTGAGCTTACCAGACTGCTGCAACCCACTCCTCATTTCTGCTTCAGACTACCAGGTCAAGGCTACATTTACAGCCACTAGCATGACACACTGAAATTACACTGTGGGAATCCCAGCTGCTTAGTTTTTACAAGGCAAAAGAATGTCAGGGGGGGAAAAAAAGTTGATATTTGGTTCTGCTGCTTCGATTTCAAACATTTTCTTGTCTAATCTGTTTTTTGGGGCTGCACAGTGGTGTAGTGGTTAGCACTTTCGCCTTGCAGCTAGAAGATCCTCGGTTCGCATCCCGGCCTTCCTGGGATCTTTCTGCATGGAGTTTGCATGTTCTCCCTGTGCATGCATGGGTTTTCTCTGCGTACTCCTGCTTCCTCCCTCAGTCCACAAAAATGCTGAGGTTAACTGATTATTCTAAGTTGCCCGTAGGTGTGAATGTGAGTGTGATTGTTTGTCTTTATATGTAGCCGTGCGACAGACCTGCTGCCAGGCAGAACAGTGGCTACCCAGCAGCTGTCAGGTAGACTTCATCTTAGACTACACCAGTCATAGACAGGAAGGTCATTTATCACAGCATTGCGGCTGAGCTGGGACATTAATCACATGCATATTATTCTAATCTGTTTGAAGACACAATAGTTTGATTCCATCCCCCTTATTAATCCTCTAAAAGGCAGAATTCCCTTCTCCCTTTATAGCTGTTTTTGGGGTCTCTGTAGGAACAGACTACACTGACAACAACACAGCAGTCAAGTTGGAGGTTTGCCAGCCTCATTAACCACTGGACAAGTAGAGGCGTCAATACTGCTATCTGTCAGAGACTACATATTCACTGGGAGTTCTCTTCTAGCTGCACGCTGAAAGTAAATAGAGAGTAACACCTGGGCATTCTTTGTAAAGGCCACCGATCAACTCATTGAGTTGGTATGAAGTCTTTAAATTGAATTTAGCTTTGAATTTATACAACAACATACCAAAGCAGTAAAATAATTCCACATGTTTCTAAATTGGACTATGTTATGAGTAAGAGTTTGTTTCATTCTTCTTTTTCATGCCAAAACATTTAATAAAATATCCAGATATTAGGTGATAGCAGAGCACCTTTAATCATGGATTTGACTTCCACAGCCATTCACATGTGCAGAGCCTGCAGTGCCACCCACAAAGCAAAGATAATAAGTTGGAATATTGGCGGAAATATTTAATTAATCAGCAATTCAGTGTTTGTTTGTCCACACACCTGTTTTAAGGTAGGACTTGGACTTGGAGCTCCTTAAATTTATGATAAATATGAGCATGTTCTATAACTTAAGCATCCTGCTGGTTTGCCATTGGACAATAGGTATGAGATGAGAGGGGAGGAGCGTCAATGGCCACAGCTGCATGCAGCATCTATGCCTGCTGTGTTGCTGCAGTGATAATACATTGCATCAGCAGCAGACCAAAGTGGGCCAATCCTATTGGGAAACCCAGTCCAACACAATAACACATTAATGGATAATGTTTGTTTCCAAAATAGAAACTATACCGTATATTTTGTTATATGCTTTTGGTGGTATACTCATAGATAAGTAGAAGTAACAAACAATGTTCCATACATTTATTTTTATTTCTTGGTTGCATTTAACACTGACCCAGAACAAACCAAAACAATGCAAAGAATCTGACAAGAAATCATCCAACAATATTGAATTGGAAAATTCCAAAGTCAATTCATGTGCTATCATTATGCAAGTTTGTTCACACTTCATAGTTTCTCCTGACTAAAAATGGGCAGGGACCAATGACACCCTCACCCTGACCATAGCAATATACCATCATTTTAATTAGCAAAAAAATCCAGCATACTCATGTTGTCCTCTCTGAAAGCAGAGCCTTCATCTTGCATCTGCTCAGCGCTTTTATCTGAACACAGCTTGTGTTCTGGTAAACTGTTGATGGTAAAATGGCCATGTTTATTTTTTATCATGGAAGTCTATGAGACACACTCAAGGATGACGGCAATAGTTCAACAACAACAAAACCCACTACTTGGTATCCCATTATTGTCTGAAGATGCAGAACAGCACAATGAGATCTGTGAACTAGTACTGTAGTCATGACTGAAATAGAGCTTTAAAAAAATGTTTGATGAAGGCATATGCATGATCGTGTCAAGCTTTTTTTACAGTCTTAATTTTACTGTATATCAACATATAGTCAGAGGAGATACAGCAATGTTTAAGATAAAGATAAGATAAAGATAAAGATAAAGTTCTTTATTTCTCCCCACTCCAGGGGAAATTTACATTGTTACAGCAGTTTTATTTACAATATATACAAGGGTGGCAAAATTTTTAACAGAAAAAATAAAAATAAAAATAAAGTTTAAAAGTGCAAAGATGTGCAGTGCAAGAATGTCTGTGCAAATTTTATGGTTTGGGGTGGTAATGATATAGTCCAGTTTATGTTAACATCAGCCAGTGATGCTGATGTTGTAAAGTCTTATAGCAGATGGGATGAAGGACCTGCGATAGCGCTCTTTCTTGCAGGGTGGATGTCTCAGTCTGCTGCTGAAGGAGCTGCTTAAAGACCCCACAGTGTCATGCAGTGGGTGAGAGGGATTGTCCATGATGGATGTGAGCTTTGCCAACATCCTCCTCTCACCCACCTCCTCTATGGAGTCCAGGGAACAGTCCAGGACAGAACCAGCCCTCCTGACCTTCTGTTTAGTCTCTTTCTGTCCCTTTCAGTGCTCCCTGCTCCCCAGCAGACCACTGCATAGAAAATAGCAGACGCTACCACAGAGTCATAAAATGTCCTGAGCAGAGTCCTGCACACTCCAAAGGACCTCAGTCTCCTCAGCAGGTGGAGACGACTTTGGCCCTTCTTGTACAGAACCTCTGTATTGTGTGTCCAGTCCAGTTTGTTGTTGAGGTGAACACCCAGGTATTTGTATGTGTCCACCATGTCAATGTCCAAACCCTGGATGTTCACCGGTGCAGTCCGGGGTGTCCTCCTCCTGTGGAAGTCCACGATCATCTCCTTCGTCTTACTGGCGTTGAGCTGCAGATGGTTTCGCTCACACCAGTCCACAAAGTCAGAGATGACCATCCTGTACTCCCGCTCGTCCCCTTCAGATACGCACCCAACAATGGCTGTATCATCGGAGAACTTCTGGAGGTGACAGCTCCCAGAGTTGTAGTGGAAGTCCGATGTGTACAGGGTGAAGAGAAAGGGGGAGAGCACTGTCCCCTGTGGGGCCCCCATGCTGCTGACTACCACATCAGACACACAGTCCTGAAGCCTCACGTACTGTGGTCTGTTGGTGAGGTAGTCGATGGTCCAAGCAGCCAGGTGACAGTCTACTCCCGCTCCTTCAAGCTTCACCCTGAGCAGAGAAGGCTGGATGGTGTTGAAAGCACTGGAGAAGTCAAAGAACATGACCCTCACAGTGCTGCTGGGTTTCTCCAGGTGAGTCAGTGATCTGTGCAGCAGGTAGATCACTGCATCATCCACTCCAATGTTCGGTTGGTAGGTGAACTGCAATGGATCCAGATACTGGCTCACCTGGGGACGGAGGTTCTTGAGGACGATCCTCTCCATGGTCTTCATCAGGTGAGAAGTGAGGGCCACAGGTCTGAAGTTTACCACAATAGATTTCAAAAATAAAGTGTGAAACACTGAAAGAACTAGCTAAAAAGTTACAAAGTCACGACATGGGAGATTAGTAAGCATTGTTTATACCTTTGTACAATTACCACATTAAAAGATATGCAGAATGACAAACATATCTATCCTGTTGTCTTTCTAGTCTCCTGCTGGCTACTGGGATGTAATGTAACTGTTGATGACAGATGCTGTAAAGATTAGTAATATTAATTTATGCAGACTGATGAAGTGATGTTTCAGCTCTAGGTGTTACAGCTGATTTAAATGTATCTACTGGTAGAAATGTGGCTTTGTTTATTTACATATATAACATATTTCTGCTATTATTTGTTCTAAGTAGTTGGTTTGATGTTCTTTACAAAATCACCAATATGTCTCTGAACCACATAAATGTGGGTCAGAGATTTTTCAGAATCAACAGCAGATTTTTTTTAATCAAAATACCAACAACTAACTATGATGAGCACCAAAATATGCCACACAGGCAAGATCCATTTCGATGTTTGTTCCCCCACAAAATAGCCTCAGAAATATGGTCCATACCAAGTAATATTTTCTCTGAGGTGCCTGGCCCTCCCAGCTAGCGGTTCCTGATTCTTACATCAAGACTCTACCCTCCTGTCCCACCTCAGTCCTTGCATGAGTCCACTGTTTATGTTTCTGAGTGAAGCTGGATGGTAAGTCAGACTGGTTTCTACTTACAAAGTTAAAGGCAGGGTGCCGTTCCTGATGATTTGCCAACATACAGCCCATGTTGATGTTTGAGTGTGCTTAAATGTGTGTGTGTGTTTGTGTGTGTGTCTGTGTGTGTATATACATATATATATATGAAGTGAAAATAATGTCAATGTAACTTTTATTGACACTAATGACTAATGCCTGTTAATAGTGGAGATATGCTATTAAATATTATGAATATTTCATTCATATATTATAAACACTGCAAAAAGAATAAATTACATTATTTTAAATACAGATTTTGTTGTTGACATTATGTACAGTTTTGTTAGGAAACTATTCATTATTTTTCAAACCTTAATATACAGAATTTTTCTTTAAAATGACAGTAAAATGTGTAAAATAACATTTTTTTCTGAAATATAAAGTAAAAGAATGAACTGTTTTACCATCTATGACAACACAGATTTTGGATATATCTGTTATTTACCATTTTGAACTGTTAGTTATTGTTAACATGTAAATGGATATTTACAGAGATTCTACTAGTTATTATGTCTGATTTAAGCAGAGCTACAAAATAACAGTAAGTTGTTTTTAAAAATAGAGTGAAAACCAGTTTTTAACAGTTTAACATCTTCAGCACTTCACAACATGGATTTGAGTCACATCATATACACAACATAAACAACTAAAACTGAAACCTTCAGTCCTGTTTGATTCAGAACCTCCGGTTTGTACAACAGCAACATGGTTCTATTTAACCATAGAGGCAGACACATACAGAAATATACATTTTAGTTTAGTTTATTTGACCAATTTTGATGTATTTTGTATCTTTTAAATTTGGTCGTCCTCTCCTTCTTTTTTTGGAAATAGAGGACAATTTAGAGAATCCAATTAGCCTAATCTGTGTTTTTTTGTGTTGTGGGAGGAAACCGGAGCATCCCGGGGAAAACCCACGCAAGCACGGGGAGAAAACACACAACTCCCCACAGAAACATGAAGAAGTGTTTCTGCGAGGCTGCAGCGCTGAACGCTGAGCCACTGTGCTGCCCTTAGGATAGAGGGAGGACAGAGGGAAGATAGAGAGAGGATAGAGGGAGAATAGAGGGAAGATAGAGAGAGGATAGAGGGAGAATAGAGGGAGGACAGAGGGAGGACAGAGAGAGGACAGAGGGAGAACACAGGGGTGAGAAAGTGGTGAGAAAGGGGGAAAATGGGAGAAAGATGGTAGGAAGTTGGTAGGAAGTTGGAGAAAGGAAGTTTAGAACATCCAGCTCCAGCAACCCACCTTCTTCCTCTTCTCTTTCTTTACTTTTTTTTTTTTACCATTTTCTCCTCCTCTCTTGCTCTTGAAACAGCAGAAGAATCTCTTCTTCTGCTGTTTCTTAGCGTTACTTACCACCTGGAGATCATCATTTTTAGCTTCCAGATCCAGTTTTTCTGTCTGTAGATTTTCATTTTTAATCTCCACATCCAGTTTTTCTTTCTGGAGATTTTCATTTTTTTTTAATTTTTTGGTAAGAAGTTGGAGAAAGGAAGTTTAGAACATCCAGCTCCAGCAACCCACCTTCTTCCTCTTCTCTTTCTTTACTTTTTTTTTTTTTACCATTTTCTCCTCCTCTCTTGCTCTTGAAACAGCAGAAGAATCTCTTCTTCTGCTGTTTCTTAGCGTTACTTACCACCTGGAGATCATCATTTTTAGCTTCCAGATCCAGTTTTTCTGTCTGTAGATTTTCATTTTTAATCTCCACATCCAATTTTTCTTTCTGGAGATTTTCATTTTTTAAAAATTTTTTGGTAAGAAGTTGGAGAAAGGAAGTTTAGAACATCCAGCTCCAGCAACCCACCTTCTTCCTCTTCTCTTTCTTTACTTTTTTTTACTATTTTCTCCTCCTCTCTCGCTCTTGAAACAGCAGAAGAATCTCTTCTTCTGCTGTTTCTTAGCGTTACTTACCAACTGGAGATCATCATTTTTAACTTCCATTTGGTAAGAAGTTGGAGAAAGGAAGTTTAGAACATCCAGCTCCAGCAACCCACCTTCTTCCTCTTCTCTTTCTTTACTTTTTTTACCATTTTCTCCTCTCTCGCTCTTGAAACAGCAGAAGAATCTCTTCTTCTGCTGTTTCTAAGCGTTACTTACCAACTGGAGATCATCATTTTTAGCTTCCATTTGGTAAGAAGTTGGAGAAAGGAAGTTTAGAACATCCAGCTCCAGCAACCCACCTTCTTCCTCTTCTCTTTCTTTACTTTTTTTTTTACCATTTTCTCCTCCTCTCTTGCTCTTGAAACAGCAGAAGAATCTCTTCTTCTGCTGTTTCTTAGCGTTACTTACCAACTGGAGATCATCATTTTTAGCTTCCAGATCCAGTTTTTCTGTCTGTAGATTTTCATTTTTAATCTCCACATCCAGTTTTTCTTTCTGGAGATTTTCATTTTTTTTCATTTTTTGGTAAGAAGTTGTAGAAAGGAAGTTTAGAACATCCAGCTCCAGCAACCCACCTTCTTCCTCTTCTCTTTCTTTACTTTTTTTTTTACCATTTTCTCCTCCTCTCTCGCTCTTGAAACAGCAGAAGAATCTCTTCTTCTGCTGTTTCTTAGCGTTACTTACCAACTGGAGATCATCATTTTTAGCTTCCATTTGGTAAGAAGTTGGAGAAAGGAAGTTTAGAACACCCAGCTCCAGCAACCCACCTTCTTCCTATTCTCTTTCTTTACTTTTTTTTACCATTTTCTCCTCCTCTCTTGCTCTTGAAACAGCAGAAGAATCTCTTCTTCTGCTGTTTCTTAGCGTTACTTACCACCTGGAGATCATCATTTTTAGCTTCCAGATCCAGTTTTTCTGTCTGTAGATTTTCATTTTTAATCTCCACATCCAGTTTTTCTTTCTGGAGATTTTCATTTTTTTTTCATTTTTTGGTAAGAAGTTGGAGAAAGGAAGTTTAGAACATCCAGCTCCAGCAACCCACCTTCTTCCTCTTCTCTTTCTTTACTTTTTTTTTACCATTTTCTCCTCCTCTCTCGCTCTTGAAACAGCAGAAGAATTTCTTCTTCTGCCGTTTCTTAGCGTTACTTACCAACTGGAGATCATCATTTTTAGCTTCCATTTGGTAAGAAGTTGGAGAAAGGAAGTTTAGAACATCCAGCTCCAGCAACCCACCTTCTTTCTCTTCTCTTTCTTTACTTTTTTTACCATTTTCTCCTCCTCTCTCGCTCTTGAAACAGCAGAAGAATTTCTTCTTCTGCCGTTTCTTAGCATTACTTACCAACTGGAGATCATCATTTTTAGCTTCCATTTGGTAAGAAGTTGGAGAAAGGAAGTTTAGAACATCCAGCTCCAGCAACCCACCTTCTTCCTCTTCTCTTTCTTTACTTTTTTTACCATTTTCTCCTCCTCTCTCGCTCTTGAAACAGCAGAAGAATTTCTTCTTCTGCCGTTTCTTAGCATTACTTACCAACTGGAGATCATCATTTTTAGCTTCCATTTGGTAAGAAGTTGGAGAAAGGAAGTTTAGAACATCCAGCTCCAGCAACCCACCTTCTTCCTCTTCTCTTTCTTTACTTTTTTTAACCATTTTCTCCTCCTCTCTCGCTCTTGAAACAGCAGAGGAATCTCTTCTTCTGCTGTTTCTTAGCGTTACTTACCAACTGGAGATCATCATTTTTAGCTTCCATTTGGTAAGAAGTTGGAGAAAGGAAGTTTAGAACATCCAGCTCCAGCAACCCACCTTCTTCCTCTTCTCTTTCTTTACTTTTTTTTTACCATTTTCTCCTCCTCTCTCGCTCTTGAAACAGCAGAAGAATTTCTTCTTCTGCCGTTTCTTAGCATTACTTACCAACTGGAGATCATCATTTTTAGCTTCCATTTGGTAAGAAGTTGGAGAAAGGAAGTTTAGAACATCCAGCTCCAGCAACCCACCTTCTTCCTCTTCTCTTTCTTTACTTTTTTTTTACCATTTTCTCCTCCTCTCTCGCTCTTGAAACAGCAGAAGAATTTCTTCTTCTGCCGTTTCTTAGCATTACTTACCAACTGGAGATCATCATTTTTAGCTTCCATTTGGTAAGAAGTTGGAGAAAGGAAGTTTAGAACATCCAGCTCCAGCAACCCACCTTCTTCCTCTTCTCTTTCTTTACTTTTTTAACCATTTTCTCCTCCTCTCTCGCTCTTGAAACAGCAGAAGAATCTCTTCTTCTGCTGTTTCTTAGCGTTATTTACCAACTGGAGATCATCATTTTTAGCTTCCATTTGGTAAGAAGTTGGAGAAAGGAAGTTTAGAACATCCAGCTCCAGCAACCCACCTTCTTCCTCTTCTCTTTCTTTACTTTTTTTTTTTACCATTTTCTCCTCCTCTCTCGCTCTTGAAATAGCAGAAGAATCTCTTCTTCTGCTGTTTCTTAGCATTACTTACCAACTGGAGATCATCATTTTTAGCTTCCATTTGGTAAGAAGTTGGAGAAAGGAAGTTTAGAACATCCAGCTCCAGCAACCCACCTTCTTCCTCTTCTCTTTCTTTACTTTTTTTTTACCATTTTCTCCTCCTCTCTCGCTCTTGAAACAGCAGAGGAATCTCTTCTTCTGCTGTTTCTTAGCGTTACTTACCAACTGGAGATCATCATTTTTAGCTTCCATTTGGTAAGAAGTTGGAGAAAGGAAGTTTAGAACATCCAGCTCCAGCAACCCACCTTCCTCCTCTTCTCTTTCTTTACTTTTTTTTTACCATTTTCTCCTCCTCTCTCGCTCTTGAAACAGCAGAAGAATGTCTTCTTCTGCCGTTTCTTAGCGTTACTTACCAACTGGAGATCATCATTTTTAGCTTCCAGATCCAGTTTTTCTGTCTGTAGATTTTCATTTTCTGCGTCTCTTTCATCTCGTCCTTGCGAGTTCTTTCTTGTTCCTTCAGAGCCCAAAATTCCTCTTCAGCCAATTCCTTTTTCAGCTCCAGCTCTTGATTTTCAAGCTGGAGATCTCTGACTTTCAAAAGGACTTGTCAAAAGGACTTTCTCTGCCTGGAGGTTTTTGCACCTCTGCTCCAGTTCATGTAGCTTTTTCACTTCCCCCATCTTGGGACTGTTTTGGTTTGCTGGTTCTGGGGCCTCGTCCAACGGCTGGTCGGGCTGTTCATTGGCCTCCAGCAAATCTCCTATTGGGTTCTCCAGAAGATCTTCTAGCTTGCTACTTTTGTCCTGGTCAGAGCCACAACCTTTGTCGTTTTGTCCACAACGAGAGGTGTTTTTCTTCTTCTTTCCTGGCATTGTACAGTCAAAGCAAAGGTGATGCCAATCAAATAAATTCCACAAAAATATTACTCAGCAGGTTGAGTTTCTGTCTCAAACAAGGTTCTTTGTCTACAGTTGGTCGTTCGGTCTCGCAAATCCTGTGGTTGAATACTCAGTAAATCCTAAGTAAATCGCTGGATGGGAATCCGAGAATGACCAATCTCCGATTTGTTCAACCTTTTTATACTTTTGGAAAGGGTTGGACATCATTGTGATGTCATCATATGTATGATGTCATCAAACATGTAATGGCATCAAATTATGACATCATACACCAACGGAATTTTCATGTTTTTCAAATAATGCACCACCTACTGGCAACCAAAGGCAAAGCTATGGGCCCCAAAACGAGCCCAAAAACATTTCAATTGACCTCAAACTCGATGTTGCACTTCCTCTAATGCTCAGCGACAAATCTGTTGAGTTTGAAGTGGACTGGACACAAAGTTGTCAAGATACATGAAGACAACACACATATAGAGACTTGATAGAGACACCTGGATAATAAGTTGGACTGGTCTAAAAACATTGACCTCATCTACAAATAGGGGCAGAGTCTCCGAAGGCTCCGATCATTAGACATCTGCAGTAAGATGCTGCAGATGTTTTATCAGTCTGTGGTACCAAGTGTCCTGTTTTATGCTGCAGTCTGCTGGCTGCCTCTTTATTTGAGCTCACAACTAAGTTCAGAAACTCTAAGTTGACTTAGCAAGTTGAAAACCAGTAACATGTGGCTGCTTAGCAATTGAAAAGATCAGATAAAACTGTATTAATATTGAAATGAAAATCTTGTGCAACATATTGCTCAGAAAAATCCAAAATGCAATTAAAATGCATGGCTGAAAAAGTAGAAAAGCAATAAGACACACACACACACACATAGGTGTGTGTGTGTGTGTGTGTGTGTGTGTGTGTGTGTGTGTGTGTGTGTGTGTGTGTGTGTGTGTGTGTGTGTGTGTGCGTGCGTGCGCGTGCGCGTGCGTGTGTGTGTGTGTATGTGGTTTAATTTGCTGTGTCAGGACTAAAGGATGGAGAACACAAAGACTGGTTTGTGTTACTATGGATAGTGTGCAGTGACATACTTATATAAAGCTGACCTGAGGCAGACTGGCTTGATGAATAGTCCATTCTGTAGCCAACACGTAGCCGGGTCTAAGATTTAAACCTAAAGCTGCATTAAGCAATTTTAACCACTAGGGAGCAGAGAGGCTCTCTGACAAACGTGTTGACCGACAAACAGCTAACATTATCAGTACAAAAAATGTGTTAGACATTTGCCAAATTCAGAGTAACATAATTGTTTCATTGGAAATAGGTTTGTGTCCACCTGCTGAATATAAGTCCAACAGTCACTTTTGAAAAGAACTAGTTTTATATCCCCTGCAACTGACAAAAGAAAAATCCTGCTGTTTTCAATCTATGTAGCTGTCTATACAAGTGAAAGGGTTCATATTTCATTCACAGAGCTGTGCGCCAGTTCATACAGGCATGCAGTAAGGGCGTCACGAGGCCGTTTTCAGTCCAGTCATTTTCTACTTAAGTCCCACCCACCCACCCACTTAGTGTGCTTTTTAAATGAGGCAGCATTCATTCATTCTACCTGCACCACGCTCACCGTATCGCTAGTACACCAGGGTCTAGATCTGCAAACCTCTGCGTTCATCTCCTCATCAGAGATTGCTCGTACAGGATATACTTTATAATTCAGTGTTTTAAGATTTATTCTTACCTTCTGGCCGTGAAAAAATTTGTTTCATTGGAGGCCTTCCGCTCGATTTTACAATATCGACAACGGAAATCCTTTGAACAGTGCCTGTGTTCTTAAATTACTGCTGTAAAAATGACTCCTATATTTTATGTATTTAATTACTTGTATTTAATATTTTAATGTTTCTTGTTATTTGTTATCTGTTTTGTTTACTTTGACATTTGCTGCTGCCTCTGTTGGCCAGGTCACCCTTGTGAAAGAGGTCTCGATCTCAATGGGTCTTTTATCTGGTTAAGTAAAGGTTTAATAAAAAAATAAAACGCCCAGGTAGGTTGATCCATCTTCAATGTAGGACTGCAGTGTTAAAACCAAAGTGGGCCAGCCTTGCAGAAGTTGAGATGATGCGTCCTAAATGGCGATTGTCAGCCGGAGCACCATCACTCAGGAAAAATCCTTTCATCCTCCTCAGACACTTTTAAAATTCAGTTGTTTCTTCTAGCAGTTAAATCCAACCTCCAAGCGGAGTAAGTTATCAAGAACTTTTGATTTGCTTCAGCTACTTCAGACATATCCTCAAATCCACAGCATAAAACATTGGGGGTCCCAGCTCCGCCCAACCCGTCGGTCCACCATCCCCAGTTCCAGCTCCTCAGATTTGCGGATGACACTACTGTGGTAGGGGTGATTCACAACAATGATGAGACGGCGTACAGAAAGGAGGTCCTGAACCTCACCAACTGGTGCTGCCTCAACAACCTGGCACTCAACTCCTCAAAAACAAAGGACTTCAGCAGGAAAAAGGAGGATCCCCCCCCTGCTCCATTGTATCTATCATCTATGTATAATAAAAGTTGATTCAACAAATTGCTATTCACTCTTTCTGCTCTTTCTGCTGTTGAACACTTAACTTAGTGAGAGGTGCAAAAGTAACTCAACTGTATAATCACCAGTTTCCCATTAATGAAATGTCAATAACTTTTGAATAACGAAATACACTTAAATCAGGTCGTCTGTGCTGCATGCTGTAAATCCAGTGAAGTGACAGAGACAGAATGTCTGTGATGCTGATGTTTAATCAATGCTGTGCAATTAGGACATCCAGCTGTTATTGTAGCTTTACATGTTTAACAGACTTCTAGTTTCTAATTAAGCTAATTCATGTCAATGACAACAAACAAAGCACACAGTTCAGGCTGGAAGGATACAAATCCCATTAGTACTATATTTTTATTCAACGTCTAACATGCAAATTGGAGGCTGTCTTGAGCCTTGTCATGTTATTTTGTAACCACTGATGCTAGCATTTGCCACTTAGACTTCCCGTCTTCAAAGACTTCCTCCAAACTGATGTACATATTTTGTTGGTGACAACACAATAACAATAACAACAATAATTAAAGCTGCAAGCAGCATTGAACGGGCCCTCACACACCCACACATGTTGAGACGTGGAGGTGTGGTGTATGTCGGGGCGTGGCAGAAATTTCAAGGAGTTGAGAGTTAGCTGACCAATATCAAGGATTATATTACAAAGTTTCTTGCAATGGTACATGCAAATATAATGGCTCTAACTTCCTGTTACTATGGCTGCTATGGCTGTCACTCACTTTTGGAATGTTGATGTCATTAGACCTAGACTCTTGTCCAGCATATGGATTTTGGGTCAGATTCGATCATGTGCAGTGGAGATATAGATACTTCAGTTGTCATGGTGAGACATTAAGATTTGCCTCGTCACAGGCATGCCATTTGAAGAAAACTCACAATTTTCTCCATGAATCATCATCAATATCTCAAGATTTATGTCACCACATTTGAGGTTAATATGGTCAACTGACTAATAAGAGTACATCAAAGTGTAAAACATGTTCTTTCCTGTTGCCAGCTGGTGGCGATATGACTATGAATGGATATTGGCAAATGGACATGATCAGGGCAGGACTGTGATCACACATGTAAAATCTGAGGCAGATTGGAGCATGCAGAGGGCAGTTGAATAGCACTTCCATTTTCATGGTGAAGCATCAAAGTTCAGGAGGCCACCATTACCACGCCCTTAGACTTTTGCAGAAGATTTTGATCATTTTCATTGTTAAGGTCTGTTGTATGTACTGGCCAAATCTGAGGTCTCTTGGAGTTACCCCCATGAGGATTGAACCCCCTGGAAGCGAGTTACAACAAAATGGTAGATTTAATGTTTGGTTTAGGATATGGGACTCGCTGGCTTTTTTTGGGTGCCCTGACATGCTAAATATATCTACCAATTTTGGTAGATGCCCATAGCCGATGTTACAAATGTTGCAGGGAGTTATATGGAGCCATTTTGCCACACACACGTGCAAGTCCCATAAAATATAAAAAATTCCACCAGTTCTGATGTTTGTGCAAATTTTCATGAGTTTCTGAGCATGTTTAAGCACTCAAAGATGTGATTTTCTGGGGACAAAAAAGAATTCCTTGCATTTCAATCGGGTCCGATGCACTGTCAGTGCTTTGACCCTAACAATATAGTATCATGTATACATATATTCCTTTCTTGGAATGTAATAAGACTAAGGCCATACCAGCTCAGACACTGTGCAGAATAACAAGGTCCACATCAGCTGTTGGGGAATCAGGACGTGATGATGAGAAATGGGCTACAAGAGCAAGGCATACAAGGACTACAGATAAAAACATGGAATTGATGAAATGCTACAACAGCAGCAATCCCAGTGAGAGAGGCAATAAGCAATACATTTGGGACCAGTGGATGGGTAGGAGACCAACCTTCATGCATCTGGTAGCACAATGCTTTATCCTAAATGGTAACAAAGTACTGTCCCAGCTGGAACTAGAAAAAGCTCCAACAGAATGGAAACACTCCTGAACATCATGGAGATACTGAGCTGACCCCAGAAGTATACAGTGCCAAACAACTTGATGCCACCCACCAGTCATGACACCTGCATCCCCTGAGTTGAGGATGACGATTGTGGACACACTAAGCAATATCAACCCCCAAATGAGAATAGCACGGCTAAGTGACAAAATTCTATTAGAAGGGATGCGTGCCGATGTTAACACAGCTCGCCTTACTATTCCCATTACCACAATCACAAAAGCACATTAAGTTGTGTATGCAGCAGCAACAGTAGTCCTGGAGGTACTTGGATATAAGCTCAAGAACAGAGCAAGTGGAGAGTATCCCACATTTTGGAACAGGAGGCTGGAAGCCAAGATCACAGAAGCTCAGATTTACATTAGCTGGCTGACAGAAGTACAGAAGGGGGTAATGACAGACAGTACCTGCATGAATAAGTACAATGATATGTCCGAATGTTAGACTCTAGAGACAGGGCGATAATGTAACGGCATCTGGGAGAAAGAGGCATCACATAACACCAATGGCAAGTGACTGGTGGACCAAAGAGCCGACCACAGCGACCAGTTATAAGATGCCCAGCTGGACACAGGAGGAGATAGATGTTGCTGATGTCAAGACACAAAAATTGCTCACAATGCATGAAGGGTTTCAACAGAAGTCCTGCAGCCTGAGACACTAGAAGCAGCGAAAATATAGCAGATGAGGCTCAGTGAATGTCCGAGCCAAGATCTAGAATGAAACAAGAACCATCCAAAAATACATCAGAAAGGTAGCCCTCTGGTGTGACAATAATTTAAAGTTCTAAGTAATGAATCAAGTTACTGCTCTGTTGTGTTGTGTGTAAATGTGCACACCTCTTTGTCTAATGTATCCTGCTACTGTCTGACGCTGCAAGTATTTCATAATCTCAAAGGAAAGACTACTATGTAGCAGGAAGCAGCAATTATGAGGTCTGTGTGCACATCCATCAACTAAAGGAACACAAACCGTGTCTCAGAGGTGTTTGTGCTTACCAGCTGCTTGCTATACATAGTTGTTGCAGTCATTTAATGCTGTTCTAATTCACTTGGATTTTGTAGTTCTTTCGCTTAAATTTGAATATTGGAATTTTAGTGAGTGAACATTTATTTTCACATGTGGGGTGGAAAATCAGATTACTGAGATGTCCATGGCCCTCCACTGGAGCCCCCTTTGGAGGTGCCACTAATGTTTGTATTATACATCATCGCATCCTTCCTTATCCATGATACATACCCATGCTTTGTAGCTGTAATCGCTGATATCTTAGAATGTGTACAGAACTATTGAGTTGGGTAATAATTGCCTACAGGTTTGTGACAGTTAATCATGCCATAAATGCAGCATAGAACTTCTGTCTCACTTTGTTCTGTATCTAGTTTTTCTAGTCTGTTAGTCTTGTAAATTAACTATCAGCAGCAAGAAAGGAACCCAAAATATTGCTGGTTGTGATAGCTGGCAGCTAGCAACTATCTCAAGCAGTCCCGTGGGTGCTGTCACCCATTTCTCCCAGTCTATGTGGGTCAGTGGGTCCAGTACACTCAATAGCAAAGCTACTGTAGCAGATGCAAGGAGATAATAAGTAGCAATTAGCAGAGCTGTCTTATCAGCTCCATACTAATACATCTGTACTCTAACCCTCCCTGGCAGAGCGGGCCCTGGGGTGCTGCAGTGTTTACCTATACGACTATACTGCTCTGTCTTCCTCACCTTTTCTGTGTTCAGTTTTGCCTCCAGTAGGATACTATGTGTGAATAGTTGTGTATAGCCAGACAGAAGAGGAGGGGTTAAACTGAGGTCACAGTGAAGAATGCTCTGTGTGTGTGTGTGTGTATGTGTGTGTATGTATGTGTGTGTGTGTGTGTGTGTGTGTGTGTGTGTGTGTGTGTGTGTGTGTGGCATTCATTCATGAGGATCTTTTGAAGAAATCTTCTATTTTTTATGGTTTTAGAGCTATACATTATTTCATTGTGTTGTATTTTAGTTCCATTTTTACTGTGAGGGTACTGTTATCAATGTTTCATTTTACGATGAGTGCTTCCTTGTTTCATTCATGATTTCCGTAACATACAGAAAGAGAGACCTTACCTCAGAAAAGTATGCAGTACAGGACTGCTGCAGTAAGATGAAAAATACACAAACATGCAGTCTCACACATATCCGTGCACGCATACAAAAACTCACACATAGAGGAGATAGAGCAGTGAATGTGGGAGAAGGTCCCCACCCCTGTCTGTCTACATTGCAGCAGTGCTGCAGTCAGACAAAGGGGAACAAAGGTTTCATAACAGGGCTGCAGCCAATGCTACAGCAACCCCTAGTGGTTCAGCGTTAGAGAAGTGGGTCGCAACATCACTGTAACAACAGGGCGGAAGTATTATCTTATTATTTGATTTAATCCATATCATAAAAAAGCAAAAAACAGAGACAGAGAACTGAGCAAAAATTCTATGCAAGGTTCAAAAACAAACAGCAGCATTGGTAGTCAGAGTGGTGAGTCGGGTACGGGGGTTCTAAGTGGTCAGTTCAGTCAAGAAGGACACACCAAGCAGGTAGTGTATGAACACATATTGAATGTTTTGTGATGGAATAACTGCATTTTCTTTTTATTCTTTATTTTCTGATGACAGAATTTCCGGGGCAACATTTTCATACTCTGACCAGTCATGATGATTAGTCGTGAGAAAAACCGTACACTTATAAATGGACCAGCGTGAACACAAACATATTGTCCCATATTGTGTGCAGTAACATACACAGAACATACTGTATATCTCTACCTAGTATGCTAAGTTTACATGTTCTCCTGGCTTTGATGACCTCATTTTAAAGTTAGTACAATCTAACAGTATCAAAAAAACAAAGACAAACTCTTGAACAGTCGAAGAATCTCATGTCATAATAGTGTAAGCAAGATACTACAACTTTGTTGAGGATTCATTAGTCTCATTACACACATAAACCCTTAATTTTGTTCATACTGTGCAACTACATTTCATTAGTAATTCATTACATTTTCAGATGGAACTTTCCATTGCAATAGAATAGAAATACATGCAGTGCAAGTTGTTTGTAAGGCTGAATTGAATCCAGGTGCAGGTTTGCATTTAAAAAGATTTTGTCAGTCATCTAACAGCATCAACCCCAACAACAGATTGCAAGTCCTCTCCAAATGTTTGGTTTTCCTTGTTTAAAATGATAATTAAAAGCCTCCCAAGTACATTTTCATTTTTCAGATTTATATTTAAATTTTACTCTTTTGCTTTTCCCAGGGAATGCAACAAGATGGAATAAAACACTTGTATGTGTCATTAAAACAACTCTATTTGTACAAGCAGTTCCAGCATGAGGCTCACTGAATGGTGCATTTGTAGCTTAATGCTGGTAATATATAAGTGGCAAATGCTCATTTTAGAACATGTCTGTTTTTAATGAGAAAAAAAAAAACTCTTCCATAAACAGTAGGACTTCCATGGATATGCAACAGGAAACAATGCTGAAGCTTATCCCGTTTAGCATCATATTACTGATTTCCTAGAAATCTACTGTACATATGACTCAAAGGCAGGAGATAGGAGAGAAATACGAGTGATCAAAAAATGTATTGTGTGTCAAGTGTTTTCATAGCACACTTTTATAACTCTGGTTGTATTTCAAGGGATTCTGAAAAGTAGAACAAAGCTTTTGTTAAACCATACTGTATTCAAGGACCAAGGGCAATCCCAGAGATGAACTGAAGAGAGTTGTTCTTTCCATTTAAGAAAGAGTAAAAAACAGGGCTTGAACGGGATTGTGTTTCTATGGATAGAGTTTAAGAAAAAATGCTACCCTTCACTATCACCTGATCCTGCTACATTCACGGTAAAAAAAATATTAAAAATCTGCAGGGAATTGATAATATTCAGTGTTAGCTTTAAGGTGTTTAATGAGATTAAGTGGCATTAATCATTGAGCTGGCACCTCGCTCACCACTCTACTTTAGGAGGATCGTCATTTTGAAAGGATCAACCTTCTGTTCAAACAGATATATTTTGGCTGCGAGGCTTTGACTTTAAGCTCATCATACTGGAACAGCAGGGCCTTGGCGACTGACAGACACTCTTTCAGGTCCTTAATCCACATTACAGTTGGCTGGCGCTCTTCTTCCCACTCCACAGCTTCTGCTCCATGGTCAGAGTACAGGACAGACAGAATACACAGACAAAGTGAAGAGGCTTTCCTTCATCACCGTGTTTGTCTGTCTGTTAAGTGGCAGGAAGAGAGATAAGGTGTTGTTACTTTGGTTGACATGAAACAAGGAGCCACCTCTTAAATTTCTATCCTCATTTCAATGAATTCCAGTGCCAAAATCTCAACAATCAAGTGTCCACTCACAGCTTGAGGCTGGAACCAAGCATGCGACATCACTGCTGTTGACAGAAGCTGATGGCAGCCATTACAGACAGATTTATTTCCATTATAACATTTCATAAATTCAGTCAAAGCTATGTAATACTCTTGTTGATTTAGAGCCATAGTGGGTCAAATTGCTGATCCTTGACTGAGACAGTTGACTGTGTCTGCAGAACTACTGTAGCAATTTTACAGTCGATTGTAATTTACCCCTTACCAATCTTGGGAACAGAAAATTTGCAGACAATCTAAACAAACACTAGATATCTCTCGCAGTATCCTCTCTTCTGGTTCTTTGTTGCTTTCCCTTTAAAATGATATTTGTTTTACTATGCAGCCTATGATATGTTTTATTATTTTTACTTCATTCTCAGGGTACACAGGCTCTGTGCTGTTTATGTATTATGTGATACGTGTTGTATCTGCTCTCAGATGTACATCGCTTTTGCTGAATGAAATTGTAAATTGTAAATTGCAAAAGAAAGTAAGGTTCGACAAACAGACGCTAGTTTGCACCAAATAGGGCGTATCAATAAGTTGCAAAGTAAAGAGCTGAAATGTGTGTTATCTCAGACTTTCTCTCCTACTCTCAGTGTTCTGTCATTCCTTCAGAAGGCTGTGGAAAGATGAGTTCACTGTAAGTTCACTGGCACTCCCCTCTGACTCCCTCAACTCTCTTTCATGTCTTCACAGTGAAGCAGCTGCAGTAAATGCAGTCTGAACATGTCGGGCTGTCGGCATAATGAGCTTTTTCGGATGACTTACTGTTTTTAAATAAATATTCAGTTACAAAGTCTGAGTGGATGATTACATATCAAACATACAGTCTCTCTTTATCAGTCAAGTGTTGCTTAAGCAGATTTTACCCCGTTCTTAACAATAGAGCAGCACCATAGTTTTCCAACCTTTTCTTATTCATTCATAAAATGAAGAGTTATTTAAAAGGCATTAAAATCATTTACATATGCGGAGAATATATGCACAGAATGCATTTGGATATAAGAAAATAGTCGACAAAGCACAGCACCACAGTATATATGAGCTGTAGTCAGTTCTCTACTGCCATCTAGTGGTGTTGTGCAACATAACATAACTGCAATGAGACGGTGGCACATGAAAGAAATTGTTAATTAGGTTTGTCACTATCCCTGTCTTAACCCTCCTGTTGTCCTAGGATCATTCTAACCCCAAATAAAATCTTTTGCCGTCATATGCTTTTATGAAAACAAGGTCTGTTTGGCCGTAAATTCCAAAATGAAGGGAAAAATGTGGTAATGGGTTGGACTGAAGTAAGAAGGTGTATGCAGATTTGATTGACAATTTATACTATATGCTTTAAATAACAGTCAAACCAGGTGGGGCCATTTTTAACTCCAGAGGACAAAAGGTGTATGGCAACTGGGAGAACATTACAAGAGGCAGGGAAGAGCTTTAATGTGTCAGTGAGTAAAGAGACAAAACTTTGTTCAGCTAGCTGATCCCTGGTTTCCCTGGGATCTTTCTGTGTGGAGTTTGCACGTTCTCCTTGTACCTGCATGGCTTTTCTCTGGGTTCTCCAGCTTCCTCTCACAATCCAAAGCCATGCTGACGGTTAACTGGTGATTCTAAATTGTCCGTAGGTGTGAATGTGAGTATGCTTGGTTGTTTGTCTCTCTGTGTGGCCCTGTGATAGACTGTTACCTGTCCAGGTGTCCTCCCCAGTATTCACTCTGAGTCAGCTGGGATGGACTCCTGCCCCTCCATGACCCAACAGAGGATAAAATGGTGTATATTTACTGGATGGATAATAAAACATCTTCTATTGACATCTGGGGAGTTTTTTATTGCCACTGTCGCCTTAGGGCTTGCTCTGGGGGTTCAGGTATATGGGTTCTGTAAAGCGTCTTGAGGACAATTTGAATTGTAAATTGTGCTTTATGAGTAAAATTGAATTAAATCTATGTCAGTAGAGGCTGAATCATCCTGATATTTAGTCCCTAGTTACAGCCAATCTCCAAAATCACTGCAATTTGCACATATTTGACGTTATGCAACTTGCTTCTATATTTTCAAAAAAACCTTCATGTCTGGGAAACAGCTACCAATATTTCAGATTCCATAGTTCCAGTTTGTAACAGGGACTCCAGTCATGCATCCATCAATATGACCATCAGTTACACCTGCTTTATCCTGTAGAGGATCACGGGAGGCTGACATTGTGCAAGAGTACAGCTATTGACTGTATGTAAAGATTACTGTGATGCCACCTTTAAATGTTCTGAAGAGTAGTTTGGAAGTTCAGTGTTCTGACTCTATCCATCTTGGCAGTGTCTAAGAACACGGGGTGTGAGAGATGCTGAGGCAGGCCATGCAGACGTCTCGAGGCCGTGTACTTTCCTGTTATTGTGCTCACCTGTCACTCAAAGTAGTCACCCCTCTAATTATGAAAATTGGTAAGTCTTCATACAGTTCAAACAGATGGGTTGTACAAAATTTCATCTGTACAGTGTCTTTTTTTGGGTTTTTTTTTGTTTTGTACCAACTGTAAACATGTTTATTTCTGCTGCAAAACTGACTATTGTAACATCTGGGTCTATGGGGACTGACTTGCCAGGGATGGCCTCAGGTGGCCATTGAAAGAGTTGCAATTTTTGCTGGTTCTGCCACTGATTCATTGTTTTGTAAGACCCTGAAACGGTGGCCAGTCCATCACAGTGGTAACATGAAGAGACGGACAAATAACTCATTTTTTGTAACTCATTGGTCAGTTGATCTCCAGGTCCGATCCCACAACCTTTGTGCTTTAAAGCAACAGTGCTGAATCACCTTGCTATCTCTGTATAAAAATGCTATTTCATACACAGAGATTACCTCAAAGAGATCAGGAAACAGATCAACACAGCCTCATGTATAGATGTTGCCAACATTCAAACTATATGTCTGAAAGGCACTGGGGATTTGGATTTGGATTTGGAAGTTTAACAATCAGATTTTTCAATTCAGCCAGCAATTCTTTTCCATGACACAGACATGCAGATAGATACAAAATTGATGAGTTCTGGTAGTCGTGCTGTAGACATAATTGCACAATTAGGCTAACTGGAAATCACAGATTTTCTAACTTTTGTGTCAGTGATCATAGATCACATTCACCTTTGGTGCACTAAGTTTCTACATTGGGTCCTGTATTTGTAATATGGTCTTTCTAGAGCATGTGCGTTTGATTGCTGATAAGAGGAATACTTGTTTTCTTAGAAATAATGCAACTATTGAGTGGTGAAACAACTTGAGTAGTTTGACACCGAAGCGATACAGTGCATGAGTGTACTTACCTCTGCTGTGTACTCTACTGAATTTGAACGTATTGTATTCCCTTGGTTTTTACGGATTTCTGACAGCAACAAATACAGATCACAAATGCACACACATTACAGTTATTATTCATGGTACTAGTCCTCAACTCTGACAGGTGCAGAGGAATTTGGAGCAGTCTAGACTGAGTCTAAACTTTTTCCAACCAATCTGTCCTCATTTTAGCAAGCCTACAGCACTGACCTGCTGCCTCAGGCTCAGCATAGTTGGACGGTGGTCTTTATTATGAAACCTTCTCAACAAGAGCAGCATAGGGACTCAGCTGGAGCTACACGATGCAGAGGAGATGATACTTAGAACATTCAACAAGAAAGGGAAGTGTGTGATTGCATTAGTATCAGTCATGATGCAGATCCACACAAGTTCCCATCTCTTCTGTAAAAGAAACTTTCATAGACTGTGTAATTTTTTTCTCTGCTTAAAAATATCTAAAAGTACCGATTAGAGTATTGTTAAAGTACTGGACTGATAAGCAGTATCTGTAAGAATAGTACCTTTAAAATCTTATCAATACCCATCCCTCGTGTCAACAAATACATGCAAGTTGCTAAGACATTATTAGTAAAAAAAAAAAAAAAAAAAAAAAGGGATAAAGGATTCGGATTGCTGACCATTAAATAATATGCAATAATATAAATAATAACTTACAAAATGCTACTGAAGAAGACCATTGAACAACAGAAGGCTGGTCAGTCCAAACATGGTAAAAGATTCTCAAAATAAATTAGTACAACCACCAGATAAAATAATAAAATGCCACATCCAAGCAAAGGAAAGAACAAATTCAATAAAACAAAATAGATGGTAAAACCAGACACAATGCTAAAAATGATAATAGTAGTAGTAATAGTAAATAAGTAAAATAAATACATAAATAAGTAAATAAAGGATATAAAAAAATAAAATGAACAATGAAATAATAAGGTTAAAAACACTATTAGATTATATAAATAGACAACAGAAATAATAATAAAAATAGAAATAAAAACAGAAATAGACAATGTCACATAAAATCAGGTCTTTAAAATTGGGTTTTATAAAGAGATTTAAAAGAAGACACTGATTCAGCAAACATTTCTCCTAAGGCCGGTCATTCTAAAGTCATGGGGTCCTGGTTGAAAATGCTCCATTACTCGTAGATTTTGACTTGAAACAGACCCCATGTAAGGATCTAAGGCTGCAAACAGGTTCATGTAGGGTCAGCTTTTCTGATATATAGCTTGTGGCCAGACCCAGGCAAACATGATCAGTAAAATCTTAAAGTAATTTCTAAAATGAACAGGGAGCCAGTGAAGGGAAGCCAGGATCGGGGTGATGTGATGTCGTCTGCCAAAACCCATAAGAAGCATGTACCACAATCTGGTGAAGGGCCCCAAACTTCTAACTTGTTGAATGGAGAAACTACCTGGATATTTTGAACCAAACAGAAACATGTGCAATGAGACCGCATGGTATCAGTTTCAGTACCTGTACTTGCTGAAGTTAAATGTTTAGTATGTTCTCTAACAGTGATGATACTTCTGGCAGAGGTATTGGGTCATCTAACCTGTGTTCTTCATGGAAGAGCTCTTGAAGCAGCCTCTAAAGATGACCCTCTGAACAACAGGGGGATGTTGCTATTTTTTGCCAACCTTCACCACAAAAGTAGCAATGACAGCTGTAATGGGACTTCTACTGGCCATCTCAGCAGCTAACATAGCATCTCTCAGCAGTTGCCACCCTCTCCGTCACCTAGCAGAGAAATGCCGTGACAGCATCTGTCAGAGGACAGGAATATCAGCAGCAACACACTGGCAGATGTTACAAACAACTGCAACTGTCATCTGCCAGAGATGTGCTGTCAGGCACTGATGTTACCGTCACCTGTCAGAGAGAAACCCAGCAGCGCCTGACACAGGCTCTGCCTGGCAAGTGGCTAAAAGAAGTTGACAGAGACATACTTGTGTCTTCACAACTGGATTCATTACATGGCTTCAAAATAAAAGTTGGGAAGATTCTCATTGTAACATTTTTTAAATAAAAGCTTAGTAGATTAGGAGTGGGTATAGTTTGATGATGCTGGTAGGCTGAAGTTGAGGTGTCCATGTGTTATACTATACATACATAAAGGAAAGGCAAACTACCTGCATGGATATGCCTCTCAAGCAGATGCAGGCAACAGGAAATAGACAAAACATTGACACATTTATTACAATCTATTGTAAATTTATTGCATATAATTATTTTACTTACAAACAAGGATGGTCTTGGTCCACATTGTTTTAAAGTGTAAAAAAAAATACATGCATATTGTTTATTCACCAATTATAGACAAGTGACACATAAAGAGAAAAGGCTTAATAACTTAGTGGAGAAACACTATAAGTGCAGTTGCTTCCATACAGGTGCATTGTCTTGTAAAATTAAGCAAGACTATCCAGTCATGCTATTTGGCATGTACAGATGATTAACAGACCCACTTCAGTCAGATTTTATATCCAGATGGCAGAGGAACAGATCTAAGAGACCTTGAGAGAATGAATGGCACCTGGCTTCAATAGGAACTGTGATAAGGGTAACAATGCAGGTTGTTATCAGATTGTTTGCATGAAATGTTCCTCAACAATAACACTGAGAGACACATTTCAGTAGAGCTGCAGAAAATTAACCTCTGATAATTTTCTACAGTTACATAGATGGACGCATATTTGACAGTTCAGTGGTGTCAAAACTAGAGACACTGGTTTCTAGAAATGTAGAAAATATTGAGGTGATCAGATGAATCTTCTTTTCTCATATTCTCCCTCATGTGCATCTAAACCAAAAGAACTTGTACGCTGTGCTTCCATTTATCCCCTCAGAGTGAAGGCTCATTACAAATCAATACAAAATTGCTCTTAGTGATCACCTTTATCCTATTATGAAACATTTCTCCTGGTGACAGTGCTCTCTAACAGGATGGCAATGTCCCATCCACTGGGCCTGTGGGGTCACTGAAGGATTCGATGATATGAAAAGGATGAAATCATCTTCGGTGGCCTTTAGAATTACCAGATCTCCACAAAATTGGAGGATTTTGGATTGAAGTATTAGACAGTGATCTTCACCACCAACAACAAATCAATAATTTCAATTCACTTCAATTCACTTTTATTTATATAGCACCAATTACAGCTCAAATTGTCTCAAGACGCTATACAGAACCCATATGCCTGATAACATGACAATACTTCTTGAAAAGTGGTGTCCGGTCCCTCCTGCAGAGTGAAATAATGCCACTGTAGCTGTTCTGGGAGAACTGGTGTCCCAACGCATTCCCAAGACACTTCATGTTGGTTTTTACCATTGATCATTTCATTAAATATCAAATGATCAGCGTGAATTTGCAAATAATCTTGTACTTTTAATTGTCTTTATTTAGAATTTTAGAGAGGCTGGTCCCAGTCATAAATCATATTGTTGAGGCAATGGAGAGATGTGGTGCACAAAAGTCAAACACAGACAGCACCTAGCTACAGGAGGATGTCAGACAGGAATGCTGAATGGAGGGGAAGAAGTGCAGCATCCGTCCAGTTTACTGAGACAGAAAAGCCTGCAGCTGGTGTAAGGATTTACATAATTCTACTTCACTTTTATATTGACTGATTAATTATATTTCTCTACTTCACCTTCGTGTTGATTGATTGATTATATTTCCGCATTTACTTTCATATTGATTGATTAAGCTTAAGAATTAATAACACGTTTCAATCGCGCTCATAATAAGAGTTGTAGTGATCTAACGAGAAATAATTTAAGCATTGATCCTGTGGTGCAGAGGATCAATACCATGGAGAGATTAGCCAGGTCACTCAGACAAGCTTTGCAAAGCACAAGTGCCCCACACATTTTCACCCAGTCAGCACACCACATTCTCTCTTCAACACATAGAATGTCACAAACTTGGGGGCAGCTGGAGACAGCATGCAGGCTGTATCCACAGCTAAATAAAAAATACTGTGGGCAAGTGACAGGTAGAATGTGGAAAATGCTTCTTTTTCAGGGCACTGTATCCTCAGATTGGGTGGATCGTGTGCCAAGAGGACATGGACGTGTCTGTGCACCAACGAAGGGAGAGCTAAGTTTAAACCACGACTTCCCCCAACTGCTTGCCAATCACATTTTACATTTTACCTTACGATATGAAACTTTTGTGTAAAAATAAGAAATCATCCATTTCCGGGAGGCTGGTTACAGATTAACAGCTTGCTAATGGTGATTTTCCAAACAGAAATGGTCTTTGTACAAGTGTGAGATTCTATCAACAGAACGAACATCTTGACTGAAAAGAAGTAGTTTGTCTTCTATCTCAAATAAATGAACACGCTGACATTGGTGCATTAGAAGTTGTCCAACCGGTCACACTCATGAGTAATTGTATTTTCACCATCGGCAACACATTCTGCACTTTGACTGACATGGATCACTTAGACTTGTGTTTTAACGGTATCTATATATCAGCTGATACTTTCAGCAGAAGTGTGTGTATCAATCAATGTAAAAATCATCAGCCGTCAAGCAACTGTTATAAATAGATAATTCTTCACCTTTACTGTTAATCACACAGTTTTATATCATCACAACTTGTGGCCAGTCCTCTTGAGAGAAGAACAATCATTTCAAAATGCATTTTCACTCTGAAAGTGATATGATGAGAGCATTGCTGACAGGACCATGTGAGGCTGTTTTCTCATTCTAGATTTTTAAAATAGAACAGCATCATTATATTGACCACTCTGATGGTAGCCACTTTCATTGGTCCTGCACTATACACAGTATTGTGTATGTTGATATCAGATTTTTTTTATTATTCTCTAGTAAGTGAAATATTATTAAAAAGCAGCTTCTTTGATATAATATATAGGTACTATTACACAGTTCACTTCAGTGGGGTCCTCATATATATTCCACACTGTATAAATATGAAAAATGAAACCACAGTCTGCAGCACTGACAGATTCAATACAGTATTTCTTTTCAATTACAAAACCTGCTTCTGTGGCAGTAGTCTAGTTTGTAACATGTTTTATTGCTTGTGAATATTCGTTCATTAATGGATTGAGGGTTGACATACTGTGAGAAGGAAAATGAGTCCACTATCCCAGCTGCAAGGTATAAAATCAAAGAAATCCATCTGAAAATGCTTCAATTATTTTACTAGTGTTTCTTGTTTTAACAGCTGAGTTTGAAAAGCTGTAACTTTATAGATAATAAATCTAGAGAAAAACACAAAATCTTAGAAAAATTATGATCTAGGTAAATCACATTCATTAATAACACCTAATCTAAGAAAGGCTTACCCAACAAATACTGTTTGTGTCAAAATTTGGAACAAGATGGTAAGAAGAGAATGTGAGAATTACAGTCATTCTACAAGTGAAAAAATGCATTGTGACGTTTGACTTGTACAGTCAGGTTAGTTGCTGTTTCTGTTACATGGTGACAGGTAAATGGTTGAAACCCAGCTACTGCTAACTGTTCCATGATCCATAATCAAAACTAAGGGGGATCGTGCTTTTACTTTTTTAGCCCCAACATTGTGAAGAAGCTCCTCCTGACTGTCAGAACAGCATCCAGTTCCTCAGTTTAAAAAGCTTTTAAAAACACACCTGTACAGAAAAACAGTTGTATTAATTTAGTGCTTAGCTATTGGTCTTTTTAATGTTGGAATATTTTTTACTAATGTTCTAATATTTTGTGTATTTTAATGCTTTGTTAAGCCTCTGTTTTGGAAGGTGCTATACAAATAAAGTTCTTCTTCTTTTTCTTCTTCTTCTTCTTCGTCTTCTTCTTATTATTATTATTGATATCATTACTATTATTATTATTTTATTATTATTATTTTCATTATTATCATCTATACAGGTTATATTAATCCACAATGTAGATACAAAAAAATTCTGTGTGGAATATTTTTTCTAAATCATCTCCCCAAGGGCAAGGATTCAGTTTGTAAGTGATGCTAAATAATCTTTATTTTTAATCCACTAGAACTTAAACCCAAGAAGAGTCATTTCATATTCATTTTTCTTCAATGGCAATTGCACCGTCAGTGAACCACTGGAGGACTGCATTGAAGATGCATCCTGGTTTATTTTGCACACAGTGCACACAGAGGCAGATAAAATTTAGTGTCTCTTATCACACCAACAAGGCAGCGCCATAATGTGTTCAAGCTTCATGGATTAATAGGCTCTGCAAAAATATTATGTTTGTTTTATAATCCTCACTAGTACATTTTATTGATTTGTTTTTAGAACTGGATGCATTTGCACAGCTCAACACTATTATGATCTTAATCATTTCCCAGCAAGCCTTTATTCAGATTGAGGGTCGTCCCTTAAACAGAGAATGTTTGCCTTCATAAATGATGCATCTGCATTAGTGTCAAGCTAATGGACATTAGACAATGTGCTTTTTCTTTGCAGATATACCTTAAAATTGCTTTCAAGCAGTGGTCTCTGGGAAAGACACTGAACCTGAAGTTGCTCCTGATGGCAGGCAAAGAGTGCAGCAGCTCTGGCACAACTGTTGTATGAATGTGAGAGTGGATGGGTGAATAATAAACACAGTACAAAATGCTTTGAGTACTGCAAAGGTAGAAATGCACTATTTAAGTGCAAACCATTTACTTCCAAACAACACAATTTTGCAGTTGCTTATGATAGTTGAATATGAATATAGTGCAATGCCTTGGTTGA
Organism: Amphiprion ocellaris; assembly: GCF_022539595.1. Classification (NCBI taxonomy): domain Eukaryota; kingdom Metazoa; phylum Chordata; class Actinopteri; family Pomacentridae; genus Amphiprion; species Amphiprion ocellaris. The sequence goes on along the minus strand of NC_072766.1, from coordinate 33,028,061 downwards.
GGTCATTTTGTGGCATTTTCAGGGGGTAGAAATGAATAAAGACTGTTGATGCTTTAATGATGTCTAGCAGCTGTTAACATGGATCAAAACTCTGATAAACTCCTATATGCTACTTTCGCAATACTAAAAGTCAGGTGCTTTTCTTAGATGTTAGTAGACACAAAAAAGAAAGAAATAAAAAGCCTCAAAGAGATGAAGTTAAGGCTACACCTGTTAATACAGTTGAAATATGTTGAAGTACTGCACACAGCTAATGCTAATCATATTTAGCACTGAAATTTGGTCATTTTTTTCTTCAAATTAGCAAATTAGAGGATAAGAATTTGACAAATCTGCTCAGATAGAGAGAGCTTTTCTTTTTGTGGGGAGTTGAAACGTGTGTTGTTTGTGTGTTCAAAATGTAAATCTTATGTGTTGAAATGCACAATTACAATTCAAAACCAAAAAATATTCATCAACAATTTGATTGTTGAATTAATTCTTTTTTTAAATTTTTTATAAATTATGTAAACTGTTGCCCAAGCATATATATATATATATATATATATATATATATATATATATATATATATATATATATATATATATATATATATATATATTATATATATATATATATATAAATTTAAATATAGAAAATATAATCAGTTCTTATGTATCGGTGTCCCTCCAACTTTTTTCTAAGGCAAAAATAGTGATGACAGACTCAGTCTTATTTTTACTGGTCATTATGATGTTGTTCTTTTTCAGAGATTCATAGCAGACTAATAGCCTTTAACAGGATTCAAAGCAAAGCTCTCATCGTATCATTTTCACAAGGGAAGTGCACTTTGAAATGATTGTCCTTGTCTCATGGGGATTGAATACAAGCTTTATTGACCTACTGTATCATACATTGTGGATTTGGTTAATAATCCATTTTAATTGGCAAAGCTGAAGATCTCTACACAGGTGAGCAAAAAGAAATAATGAAGATTATCAAACAATAACAAAATGTCATTGTAATATAAATCAAAGAGGTGGAGAGTGTGGCACAACCAAAGCTCATACAATGTACAGATGATGACTCGTGAGTGTGATTGGTTGGACAACCTCCAGTTCTCGGCAAGGTCAGAGATGCTAGTCACTCCAAGATGGTGCTCATTGCTGTAGAAAGACAGATGTGATCTTTGTACGGAAAGGTTCACCTTGCATGTGTGGTCCAGGACTATAACACTGACACACCATCAATATGTTTTATTGCCTATAGCAAAGCAGTGAAATCACATCCTTTTTGGGGTCAGAGGCAGTTTGGTTCAACAGAAATGTATAGCTGCACCTTTATTAAATATGGCTTTTGAAATGAGCTTATTAGAGTTATTTGCATAGATGTAGTCATCATACCTGTTTTTCTTCTGAAAATTCTTTATAAAAGGCAATCAGGTTTAAGTCTATCGAAAAGCTTTTTTATATATATTTCTGGAAGATCCATGATCTTCAATTGACCCTAACTAGATTTCTGTAAGCATCACTGTAAACTGTTCATGAAATTAGACTTATTTTCACAATAAAACTCTTCTACTTGATTCACAGTATGGAACCGTATATGGGATAGTAATAATTACATTGACAAGCTTTTTATTTATCCGACTACAAATTCTAGCCAAATTTAACCATTAGCCAAATTTAGCAATTAGCCAACGACTCAAAAAGTCTGACCACCTCTGATGTGAGAATTGTCAGCTGAGGGCTTGATGTGAATATATAATTAGAAAAAGAGAGACAGCAGAGTAAGCATGCATTATCATTTATTCAAGATATCATGTGATCAGGCCTTGAAATTACAAAGTGACTGCCTGAACACTGGAAAAGATTTCATATGAATACGTAAAAATAACACTTTATTTTCACAATGGATGTTTTCTAAACCTGTTTACACTCTAACTGTAACCCTGAGATTAGAAAATCAGCCTTTAACAAGAAAGGATGGCTCATATTTCATATTTACCATACAGGTAACTCCCACCCACCCTCCCCATGGTCAAATGTCATGTCAGATTTGCAAGACCAGAACACTTCTTGCACCCTTTACTGTGTTTTCATCTCAATATACAGTATATTATCTCAGCAACACATTTTCTCTTTGTTCGTTCCATCTTAAGTTTGATGTGAACTTCACTGTAGAACTGTATTAGTCCCTCTGCTAGGAAACCTTGGGTTCCGGCATTCATGTGGCCAATATTTTGACACCTAACACCTGCCTAAACATTGTCACAATCAAAGTAAACTGCAGGCAGGTGGTTTTAAAGTTGTGGTTAATTGTGTGCATTGCAAGTGATATAATAGCTCTGTGTCATATCTACTGAAGAATTTATCAGTTCAGCCCACACTGACTCTCGTCTCTTTTACAGCATCTCTGTGCTCAAAAGCAGCTGTACTGGCAGCAGCAGAGACCAACTGCTTTAGCAAGAAAAAGTTTACTTATAGAGCTGTGCTTTACACTGATCAGGCATAACAATATGACCACCTGCCTAATATTGTGTTGGTCTCCTTTATGCTGCTAAAACTCCTCTGACCCAGTGGGACATGGACTCAGGACCTCTGGGATGTTCTGTTGCACCAGGATGGTGGCAGTGAATTCTGTGGGTCCTTGTGGGTTGCAGGGTGGGACGTACCTAGATCAGGCTTATCCTGGCACATCCCACAGATGCTCAATAGGATTTGGCTCTGGGGAGTGTGGAACCCAGGTGAACAGCTTAGCTCTGTCATGTTCCCCGGGCCACTCCTGAGCAGTTTTTGTGGTGTGTTGGGGTGCATTGTCCTGCTGAGGGCAACTGGCATCAAGGACTGCTGTTTCTATGGGGGGTGGAGGGTTGTGGGGTTGCTTGATCTGCAATGTTTAGGTGGGTGATACATGTCAAACATCCACATGAATGTCAGCACTCAAGGTTTCCCAGCAGAAAGTTGCATCACAACAAGATGATCGATGTTACTCACTTCACCTGTCAGTGGTCATAATGTTGTGTACATAATGCAGCAAATTAAAATAATCAAATTATAGAATTATTAGATGTGATGAATTCTGTGGTTTAGGGGGAGATGATGGATTCAGCCATGCCACATTTCCTCACCCATGCCTCACTGCCCTGACTGCACTCTGTCCAACCTGGTTTTAGATGGGACCAAATGATAAAAACTCAGATCTGATACTACATAGAAGCTGGAATGATACTGATGGAAGAAGTATAGTAAGCCAGCATAAGGAGTTTAAATGATG